>NW_027106485.1:609939-623896 GCF_000696795.3 Halyomorpha halys
AAACAACAATATTATTTTTAAATAAAATAATAAGAAATACACATAGTAATCTATCTTATTTTTGCACAAGTACAATAAAAGTATTATTAAATTAAAAACTTAGAAAAAAAATCAACTATGACGCTGCAAGGATATATGTATACATTCAAATACAGATATTACATTTATAATGGACTAATATTTGTGTTTGTTTTTATAACCACCCGATGTATTTAGGTAGCCTTGCTTGTATGTGTATTAATAAGCATTCCGCTCTGTTTTTAAAGTGATACTAATAGGCAAATATGTTTAACAATTTTAAGACCTGCTTTTCCGCTTATTAATTTTTAAAAAAACATTAATAAAAATTAATATAATATTATTTTGGACTCCCTTGGTATCGTACATCATCACCTGTGTGGGAATTAGCTCTTAGATTTGTTTATATATATTTTTTTCAGATTTTTAACCTGTTTATTTTTGTTTTAATTTATTTATTCGTTTAATTGATCATTTAACTAACTTCTTTTTTAAATCTATTTATTCGTTTTTTTTAAATCTTTTTATTTATTTTTTTTTAACTGATCTACTGCTGTTTTAAATTATTATGCCTTTGATTTGTTTTTATATTGCTATCTAATGATGATTTTAGTTTATTTAACGGATCAAACGTGGGTTACGGATCAGAGGGGAGGTATGAGAGAGGGAAATAGGGAAAATAAAACTCCCAATTAAATAGAATACGATTGTCAAATGGAATAAAATTGTTAAATAGGGGAAAAATGGCTATAATATATTTTATTGATTGTAAAAGGATAGGGTATAAAAAAAAATCTTATATCATGTAAATATATGTATTGTATATATGTCCTATCATGGATTGATTTGGTATGCTGTGTTTTATACCAACACAATTTATTTGGGCAGCATGGATCAATAAAAAACATTTCTCTCTAATGAAATAGTATTATTCAACAAAGAGTGATAGAAAAGAACGGTAAAAATGAAGTGGTTTTCCGGAAACCGCTCATACGGAGGGGAATGATTCATGGGATAAATGAGTAGGTTTGTTGAACACGGTCGAGTTGGCGCCGTCTTTGTAGGGTGTGAGGATGTCTGCTTGGTTTGCCACCGCTCCCATACTCCTAAAAGAAGTGTCTTCCACTCGGTTTCGCTGTATTGTGCGATTACATGGGAATTCTCTGAGTAATATTTGTTATGAGATGCATCATTTCACGAAATATTGGTAAAGTAGCTGTGTACTGGTAGAAACGGTAAAGAGATAAGAGAATTCTCTGAAAAATCTCTATTTGTTCATAAAGTGATGACATGTCTCGGAATTGTTTGAACGTGATACTGTTTCTAAAGCCGTTTTTTTTCATCTTTATTGGCGTTTATAACTGTACATAATTATACATTTAGTATATTTGATGTATGTTTTTTTTGAATTGATACAGGTATGTGGAGAAACTACCCATTGGTAGCATTCTAATGAAGTTTTTACGTTAGCATCTTCTTTTCAGACGCCTCGGAGGATTATCAGGAATAGAAGAGGAAGCAAGGTTAGAAACTAATGGATTTGGATTGATAGAGAGTTTATAATCGAAGGAATGATATCTGGTTCGGGCTAGATCGGTTACATATGGAACATTAAGGTCTTTATGTATGATTTTATTTGTGCCAAAGTAAGGAGCATTGAGGATTTTACGAAGGATTTTGAATTGTAAGGATTGGATACGAGAAGAATTTGAAGGTTTAGTGGAGCCCCTCAAATCCATATGTCCATATTGGCTTTATTACAGTTATATAAATCTTTTGTAATTAATTGGAAGTTTAGATCGTTTGTCCAGTAAGTGCTGTAATAGTCGAAATCGACGTGCAGTTCCCTGCCTTTTCAGTCTTGTGTGAGGATTCCAGGTTAGTCGTTTGTCCAGACGAAGTCCAAGGTAGCGGATCTGTTCGACAGAAGTAAGAGCAACATTATTAAAGGATACTGTAGGGAATTCGGTAGGTTTATGAAGAAGGGTAAAGGTGATTGAAAATATTAAAAAGAAAATATACTTCCTAAATTACATTCAGTAAAGATATTTCGCATATAGGTTTGTGAAAGTAAAATTTGACTACACATGAAAACAGTAATTATCAATGACAGATTTTTCGAGAGAGTTAATTTCTTTTCCAAATAGACAAAATTAAAATGACTTAAAAATTTTTATTAAAATTTATTTATTCTTCTATAGCTATGGAAATATATTTTTAATGGTTTCTTCATTTATGAAAAACTAATATCAACATTCTTCCTGCCAAGAATACAACAGTTAAATAAATGATAACAAAGCCGCGTTGTACATGAGACCGTTGGAGATCGGGCTTTCTCGGCTGTTTTCGACTACCCAGACATTCTTAACCGGTTGAGTGAAAACCGTTTCAGTTATTTAATTATCAAATTCTTTATAAGTTCATATTTATCCATTTTGTATTACTTCTAACAATTGAAGATGGTTTATTATTTCTAATAAACTTAAAGGTATTTTAGAAGAGGTTTTTTTTAATTTTATAAAGTTCGGCATTTAAGCCCTTGTCATAGTATTTTATGACGGTAATACCTAACTCATATTCAATATCACTTGATTGTATATTGATACACCAAGATTGCTCAAAATTGTTACAGCCGTTTTTGAGAAAATCGATTATATAAAACGGCACTTTCGGTCAGTGTATTTTGTCGAAAAATTTGCTATGACATTCTAGGCATATAAGTAGTTAATATCAGTTTCGTACGATTTTTCGTTTTTGAGTTAGATTGTCCGTTTGTTTGATACAAATTCACAGAACAATTTCCGAAAGTATGGACTCAAAACGTAAATTTCGGTCGAAAACTAGAATTCGAAATTTACATTGTAATGTTTTTTATTTCTATATATTCAGTGTAAGGAAAAAAACGTACATTTCAGTAGAATGAACTTATAAATAAACCGAATGACTTCATGATGATAAGAACGCATTTTGATGCACGCTTGCATTGTTAAAACATCTTTCCTGCATTTCTAGGAAGATCTCTGGATGAATGTGATAGTAAAAATATGAATCAGACGTTTAGCATATATTAAATTAAGGATTTTTATTTGACTTTGATATATCTACCTATAAAAAACTTAACAATTTTTTTGTGATTTACTAAAAATTTTATACAGTTAAAACGTATTTTTTAAATTATTAAGTAAAAATTAAATTATATTAAAAGTAAAAAATAAGTAAATAAAAGTTTTGTTTTGAATATTGTTTTTATTTGTTTCAGGAATACATTCAAACTTCAGTATTCATAATTATAAACTAAAAGTTATTCGTTGTTCCTAACGTAAATAGTATTTCACTTTAATCTACGCCGTCTATTTTGTTTTGTTGACGTCAATCATTTTATTTTGTTTATATCGTATATAACAGTATATTGAAGGAGCGATTGTTCTATGTTAAGTTGCCGCTTGTTTAGAACCGCCGTTATTTACATATGGTGTCGGGCGGCTCACATTTCTTATATCAACAAACATACATCAAATATAATGAATTAATATTTATTTCCATCTAACAATTTATTTTTAAGTAGTTACTGATTGAACTGAATTTAAATAATACCCTTTTTTTTATGATATTAGTTTTAAATTATAGAACTTATAACAGTCTTGCAACAGCCTGGGCCCCTGAGTTTAAATAACTAAGTATCGCAAAATGGTCTGTGTGTGTGTGATCAACCTAGCTCAAATACAAAAATTCGTACGAAATATTTTGGGAATGCGTATTTCTATAACCTGAGATGTTATAGCGACTTTTTCGTTTAAATCTACCAACCGGAAGTGCCACTTTGTAGGATCGATTTTTCCCATTGTTTCGATTTGATCAAAATCGGCTTTTGATTAAACTTGGTGAATCTATCGAAAATTATGTGGGTATAAATGTAAGTACAAAAAAAAAAAACTTCCTTGTACTTTTAATTTTGTTTATTTGTATGAAATAACCAGTTCTCATTGTTGGCACTAATAAAGAATGCAAACATATAAAATATTAAAGATTTTTATGAATAACTGGAAGAGAAAAAAGGAAAAATTGAGACATCCCATTCGAACAGGGAAAGCCGAGACTGCCCGATCTTGCCCATTTGCATTACGACCTCGTTATCTTTTGCTAAACTGTTGTAATATTGACTGGAACAAAATTTATATTCTTTATTCCCACCTCAAGAAACCATAATATACAATTTCTTATAGCAACAGAAGAATTAAAAATAGTCCCGTCCCGATTTTTAGATTTTTTTTTCTCGAAAATCACAAAAATATTGATAACAATACGAGCCGACCAAGCTATAAAAACATGGGGATGTATTATGTGTTTGTTTTCACCGGATTTTTTATTTATTTATTTAATATCAGATCGGTCTAATCATAATAAAGTACAAACTAATACTATTAGTCTTTTAGATTTATCTTAATTCAATTACACAGACTTGTACAATAGTAACTTGTACTTAAGTATTTTTTAATTCCTGTAATATCACTAATAGTCATCCATATCATGAAAAAAAATAAGCATTTGTTATTACCACACTGGTTTCTACACTTGTACTATGGCTAATACTATTAGCTTTCATTATGAAACAGGGCCCTGGTGGGCCTTACATGGTTAATATTAGAGGTACATTTTGTTTTAACAAGTGATTATGGGGGTTCTTGTACACACCCCTAAATATATGCAATGTTATAAATAAAAGATAAAATAAATAGATAAAAATAATATTTCCTAATAAAAGTAAAGTTAAAAACAAAAACAATGATATTTTTGGATTTAACAAAATAAATAATTGACTTCTAATGAAAAAAAAAAGAAAGTGGATTTAAGAAAAAGATGAATAGAAAAAATTAAGATAAAATAAAATTTTAGAGAGACAATAACAGAACTTATAAATATAGAATTTATAACAGGATGTCCTGCAACAGCCTGGGCTTCAGTCTATTTTTTTTTTTATGAAGTCCTATTTAAATGTTTGATATTAGTTCGGATCTCCCATTGTCTTTTTCTCTCAAAGAAAATAAAATACATATATGTTATCAAGAGCAGAGATTTATACGCTGCTAAATACAAGGCCTAAACTAAATTATCTGAAGTAGATTGTAGGAAGACAGTTCGGGTGACGGTCAATAAAGGTATAAAATAGTAAAATAAAACTATTAAATGTTCACCAACATTTCACCCCATTTTGTCGGGGCTGATTAAAATACTTTTTTTTCAGTCAAAGCCCTGATGAATCCCTGCAAAGTGGGGCGAAACGTTGTTTTTACCATTTTTTACCTTTATTGACTTATGTTCCTACAATAAATTATCGAACATTAGTCTCTTTAAAATAAAGAACGTTTTTTTTACCACAAAACGTCTATGATTACTTACTGGTAACAATGGCATGTTATGTTTAACACAAGTATTTTAATGAGCGGTATGAATTTCAATAGGTTTTGTAACTGAAGCCAACGTACTGTTGTGAAAAATAAAAAATCACTAAGTTTATAATAAATAAAAAACAGGGAGGTAACCAAAACAGCACACTAGACATGAGATAAGGTCCAAAGAGATAGTAAGAAATGTAGAATGATAGCTGTGCCACAGAGAAGTGAAGATGTACAAATGGAGGACATGATTTCCCATATGAAATCATGAGGTGACTTTTATTGTATAAAATAAAATATATAAAGTAGAAGATTGGTGTTATATAGTTTTTATTATTGTTATAGGTTTTTATAGAGCATGAATATGGGACAGTGGTCCCGAAACCTTGTACAATTGTTAATGAATAAATAAATAATAATTTATTGCAAATGATGGAAGTAATAAACCTCCAAAAATTTTAAAAGTCTATGATTACTTATCATAACAATGGCATGTTATGTTAAAGACAAGTATTTTAATGAGCGGTATGAATTTCAATAGGTTTTGTAACTGAAGCCAACGTGACCCGACCGTTTCGACCAACGCAAATTTTGCAATAAGACAGTTATATTGTTCGAAAGGTTAACGAAACTCAATTTTTATCTTTGAAGTGCCGGTTTGGCGCTGTTTGTACGCTTTACCTCTTGGTCCTAGCCTATGTTGACTTAACAACCTTTGAAATTGGCGCAGGCCTTTATGCCCATGCGTTTGTTGTTGGTGCACAAACAAATGCGTTTTCAGCTATATATACGTTTGGATACACTAAATAAACCGCTCGTTCACCTGTAGAACGCTTTGGTATTTGCTTTCGTTCTCAAAGAAATTTGAAGTTTATTCTCTTCCGTCGATAAATAAAAGTTATCTTACTCATTTAGATGCTGTGACGACATAAGGTAACCGTCCCTGAGATGGGACAAGCAGAATTCGAATAAGTACACGTAGAATTCTTATAAGAATACAAAGGAAAAGGGAGATTCCAAATTATTAGCCCTTTATCTCTAAAATCAAAGTTTATTAAAAAAATACTTTGTTGTTGTTATCTGGGGCTTTAGGGCGCAAAACCCTGAGGTCATCAACGCCCATGTTTCGCACTTTATAATTCTATTTCATTTATATTTATAATTCCATTTCACTTTATTTTTCTCTTCAAATAATTACTAAAAAAAATTTAAATAATTACTTCTTTTGGTATTGTTTATTACGTATAACAGATTTTCTGGTTTAAATCTTATTCAAAAGGCCATTCCTTTTTAAGAAAACTAAAACCATTTCCACGTTCTTCTGGTCATCATTCAGAGCATGCGATACACTCGGTCCTACATTCAATCTACTCAAGTTCGCGGTATAAAAATGACATTTCTCAAATATGTGACTGATCGGAAGTACGCTGTTGCAGTATTGACATTCTGGCGGTGGCTGCTTACTGATCAGATATCTATGAGTTAAACTTGTATGACCAATCCTCAATCTGGCTATAGCTACCTCCTCCCTGCGATTGGAACGGTTTGATGTGGTCCATGGTTTAATGGTTTTTTTAATAGTTTTTAATTTGCTTGGTGGGCTTTCATCCCATATGGCTTCCCAACTAGATGATATTTCATTTTTTATCGGAAGATTTATTTCTTGGGGTGTCAGAATGGCCGCGCCCTGACCTGGAAGAGCAAGTGCTTGTTTAGCTGCAATGTCCGCCAGTTCATTTCCAGCAATCCCCACGTGACCCGTATAAAGAAAACAGTTTTTCCCAAGTTTTCGAGCATGTTGGTATAATTGTGAATTTTTATGATTGCCGGGTGTTTCGGGTAAATGGTCTTCATGGCTTTTAGTGAACTTAAAGAGTCAGTAATGATAACTATGTTAGTATTCGTCACTGTCATGGAGAAGTGGAGTGCTGAGGCTATTGTATGTAATTCAGCTGTATTAAAAACATACTTAACGTTATCCTATAATATATAAACTTCTAGGTATAGCCTAAGAGCCTGGTGGGGGAAAAAAAAAACATTGGAGGAAGATAGTCCGGGTAGCAATTAATAAAGGTATCAAAATAGTAAAAGAAAACTATTTATTGTTAACCAACGTTTCGCCCCACTTTTCATGGCTTCGTCAGAGCTAAATGAGAGAACAACATACAAAAACATTAGAATTAACTGGACATTAAAAATTAAAAAAACATTAATAATAAAAAAATATGTTCTTTCAAAAAAAAATTAATTTTTTTTCAAACTTTAATGAAAATTATATATATTTACTAGTCAAAATTGATGACTCTGTCAACTATAGTTAGGATTAATAAAAAATAGTCGTTACAAAACGTTAAAAAATTAATTTTTTATAATAATAAACATTAAATCATTAAAATTTCCACCATTAAAACACCTTATAGAACATCATCTAACGAAGAGTAAATTTTCTAAAATATATGCTCTAATAGAACTGTTATTTTAAGAAAGCAACATTTAATAACAAAATAAAGAAAAATACTTAGTGAATTTATTTTTAGGAAAATATATCTTAGGAAGTATTAGACGTACAGATATCCATTAGATTAAAGCTAGCTAAATGTACTATCCTTAGAATCGCAGTGGATGCCCCTTAGTTTGTAAGAAATAGGCAATTGCGTGTATGAAATATGAAATAGACTTCATTAAAAAACTGTTCATAAAATTCCACTCCCTGTTATCGACAGTTAAAGGAGCAGTAACTTACAACTTGGGAAACCCAACCACAACGCGAAGACTGAAGCCCAGGCTGCTGCAGGACATTTCTGTCAGTTCTGTTATTGCCACTCTAAGATTTTATTTTATCTTAATTTCTTTTTGTTTTTCTCTTCATCTCTTTTTTAATTTCACTTTGATTTCTTTTTTTTCCGTTAGAAGTAAATTATTTATTTTGTTAAATTCATTAGTTTCATTGTTTTTGTTTTTAACTTTACTTTTATCAAGAAATATTATTTTTATCAATTTATTTTATCTTAATTTTTGTTTTATTTATAGCATTGTATATAGCTAGAAGTGTTATACATTTTAAGTTTAACTATTCTATTATTGACATTACTAGTAGTACAAGAGCCCAAGAGGAGAAAAAAGGCTGTTATTTCACCCCAATTTTTGATTACTTTAATGAAAACTATGTATAATTACCAGTCAAAATTCATGAGTCTGCCAAGTATAGGTAGGGGGAATAAAAAATGGCGGCTGTCAAAGCGATTAAAAAAACTAATTAAGTTCTCTATCTCTATCTAATTTCTAAGCTCTATATCTCAAAAAGTAGGAACAACACAAGAAAACTTAAGAGAATATCATTTAAAGAAGAATGTCATATTGCTTTTTAAAAAGCTATATCTCGAGAACTATCGGACGCAAATAGCTCTTTTAGGGCTAATATTTCAGAAAATTTACTCTTCTTTAAATAATGTTCTCTTTCATTTTTTAGTGTTGTTAGTAGTTTTTAAGATTTAGAGCTCTGAATGAAAAATTAATGTTTCTTTAAGGTTTTGAAACAGCCACCATTTTTTATTCCCCCTACCTATACTTGGCAGACTCATCAATTTTGACTATTAATTATACATAGTTTTCATTAAAGTAATAAAAAATTGGGGTGATATAACTGCCTTTTTTTCTTCCCGGCTCTTGTACTATGTCATTGCTTTGTTATGGACTTCTCTTTTTCTCTCTTCTTAAGTATTATTATTTTTATATTTTTTATAATTCGATGTTATTATTCACAATTGTTCAATATTTAAAGCGTTGTAAATAGTTAGGGACGTCTTTGCATGAGACTGTACGTCCCCATAATCAACTGTCAAAAAATAAAAAATAAATAAATGTTATATCAACCATATAGGTCCACCAGGCTGATCTGCTATTGAGTAAAAGAAAAGAAAACTTCATGGGAGTAGTAGACTCTCAAAATAAATTCTTAAAAATTATGACTTCTAGATAATTGTAAAACTCTCAAAAAATTATTTCTCTCTATATGTGTGTAATATGCATATAAATAATATCATATACATATGTATTATCCATTAAAATTATATTTATAACAAATATTTAAAACGATATTTGTGTTTCATTGACCGCACCCCCAACCATCTTCTCCTCATTTATCATCCACGGTCAACTATCTCTCATAATTATAAATATTTAAAACATTGATGATCGCTCTTTTGTTAAATAGTATTATTACTTATTTTAAAAAATTGTTTAACCTAGCTTCTGAATCCAATTGGTATACTCTCGTACCCGTAACCATTTTTACTCTTTCGACTTAAGGATATCGAACGCTGCCAAGGGCCGCCCGAAGATAAGAATCCGCTAGTGTGTTTGGATAAGGACCTATCCATCAAGTGATCCGAAGGAACGGCCTATTTGGGAACCGGGCGGTTGGAACGCGTGTGAAAGTGATGTGAAAACCTTCCCTCCAACCTCGTCCATTACTCGGGTAACCGAAATCCCCGTATCGAGTTGCCGCCAGGAAAAAGCCCCCCAGTCCATAGAGATCCACTGCCTTGAGCTGTTCGGCATTCCTTATCACATCGGGTGTGAAAAGCGACATCTCGCCCGTTTGTAAATGTTCCACCTCCTGTTAGTCAGTGATCCATCAACCTTTTGTAACTTGCCCTGAATAGTTTTTTTTATTTGTTATAAATTGATAATTTGGCTTAAAAAAGGGAACAGAATATTACCGACTGCGTTTTCTCTGTTTTTTTTTTTTCTTTAAGCCTACACAAGATTTGTAAAAACATTTGGCAATGTTTCCTCCTATCTTATAGCAAGGAGTTTGATCTGGAAAATCAATCTTGATAAATATAAATATAGCTGTTAACAAACATTATTATGAAAACATAAAACATATTTTTATATTGATAGAATAGCTTCAGGGCCGCTGCCAACTGAGCACGTAAAATAATACAGCGGCTCAGTTCTCATCAGTGTTTGGTTATTTATAGTTATATATTCTGAAAGTTCATGTAGATGGAATGGAAAAAGTGTTGACCCACAGATTCTTCTCAAGATTTTAATACGATACATAATAGCCCCAAAACAATCACCAATAAATAACAGCTAAGAATTAAAGAAGAAAAATATTATATATATAAATGATTGACCGAATTATTTCAAATTATGAAGAAAATAGGGGTGCGGTCAAAATAGGAGAAGAAAAATAGTTTTATATTAAAAAAATTCAAAGCAGTGTAATCATAATTTTTCCAAATTATTTTCCTTAGTCACTTTGATTGTTATTTATTAATATTTATATATTATACAAGTTACGTGACAGCGGTAAGAAACTTATTAAAAAATCGGGTAGAGAAAGAACACATTCCGAATATTAAATCAAAACTGGCTTCACTGCGAACGATACACTGGAAACGATACACCTTATATAGAAATCTACAAAATATCAGCTAATATAGATCTCCATCAGCTGATATCAGATTCTATCAGGCAGTAACTCCCTTTCCCCCGCCAGTTAATGGACGTTCCTCGTAACTAGACTCATTTCGAACACTGTGATACTATAATACATGTACATACAACTAATAAGACTTAAGGTAACAATAAAACTAAAACAAATAGCATCTTCGCACAGTCATTACTTTCATTGACACATAGTAAAATAATAAGAAAATTCTTCTATATAGCACTTGAAACTACAACAAAACAACTAATAAAACACTATAAAACTTTTATTTATCTCCTTTATAGCACTCACATTTGCAGCACGGCTTTGATGCAGACAAGTTTAAATTATATTTGCTGTTGATTCCAAGGTTTTTAAAATTAATTTTAGAAAGTAGTTCAAATAATTCCAACTTATCAATAAACTCTCTTTCATCCTACGATAAAGAAAAAGAAACACAGATATAAACTATAAAATAGGGGTCCTCTTCATTCATTTATACTTAAGGAAGCTGAAATATAAATTCAAAACTTAACTGGATGAAAAAAATGTTTTTATACAGAATGCAAAGTATTCCACTTTTTGGAAGAAGATAGTTGACCCTATGGTAGTAGGAAGACAGTCCGGGTGACGGTCAATAAAGGTATCAAAATAGAAAAAGAAAACTATTTATTGTTAACCAACGTTTCGCCCAACTTTGCAGGGCTGCGTCAGGGATAAAATCTTACCCTTCCTAAGGGTTGGCCAAGGAAGTAGGGACATTCTATACCTGACTTACACCTTTTTCTCATTCGTACGCTGTGTTTAAATCTGACAGGTGATTACCCCTATGCTTATTGTTTATTTTTATCAATTTTTTTAATATCTCCCTTTTACATATTACTATACCTCACCTATCTATCATATCTACTTCACCTTTTTGTTCCATCTTTCACACCTACCTCTTTACCATATTTATAAATATTTTTAATGAGTAGTCGCCTAAAATTTATTAGGCTAGATCTGTATATAGAACTTTAATCACACCAGGGCCCTGTTTCATAATAAAGTACCAACTAATACAATTAGTCTTGTCGATTTAACTTAATACAATTACACTGACTTGTACAATAGTAACTTGTATTTTAGTACTTTTTAACTCCTGTATTAGTATTAGTGTAATAAACACGTTGTTTCTATACTTGTATTTTGAACTAATACTATTACATTTCATTATGAAACAGAGCCATGGTTATCAGTAACGTAGTTTTCCAGTCCACCTACACGTATACTTCCTTATATTGTTATTATTAATACTTTTTTTATATACTTTATAAACATAACAATTATTTTGAAATGTTTTGTCAATTCTAAAATGTTTGTATTTTGTTTTTTCATTTAGCCCTGACAAAGCTCTGCAAAGTGGGGCGAAACGTTGTATATAATAGTTTTCTTTTACTACTATATCTCTAGTTAGTCGTGCAATCCTCTTACAATAAAGAAGCCTTCACCGCATTCGCAGCAGTAGGATGTATAGTAGGTATGGTAGTGCTATTGTGTACTATAGATGTATAGTAGTACTATTGTGAGTTCTTCTGCAAGCATTAGGTTTCTCAAAAATACAAACAGCAGTTTTCAGACTGAAAAAAAAGTTTCCTTCATTAAACTTGCTTTTATATGCTCTCAAATCGCTTTCCTTATGGATACTTGACTTTTTTAATTATTATTATTATTATTATCACCATTCTTTTTATTTTGACCTTAATTATTTTTTTAACATAAATTACTGAGGAATCAATTTGCAGCAGTGCAGTTTATTAGCCGGTACCCGTCGGAGTTACTGCTGTAATAAAAGTCATTTTAATGATATTATTAACTTTTAAGGGCCAATTCTCCATGTCTGCAGGCCGTGTCATATTATCCCGATTTTTTTTTACGTAACTTTTTATAACTTCTAATTAAAAACTTTAAGCAATCTAGAGGTCCATACATTCAACAGGGCGTACTAATTTGCCCGTTAGCACAATTTTTCTTGAATCCCATATAAAAGTGAATTGGATGTCCAACGATCGCATATCGCGTTCCCCTGTACATTCCTAAGATGTCTACCGCATTTCTTCATAATTTAAATGTTCCAGTCATTTCTTGAATGCAACGGACTGTTTATGACCTCCAATATCTATTTATGACTGAAGTAATTATTGCTGGAAAAACAACTCATAGTTTATTATATGTAGGAAAACTAAATTTTTGCATGTTATATAATAAATATTCCAATATATTGATAGATAAATGTAACAATTGATTTCTTAGCAACGACCAATTCACAATGAATTCAGATCAATGAGGGATGACCCACGTTCAAAATTAACTATTGCTGAGACCTGGTGCACCGTTGTATCTAGTTAGGTAGTTAGGTAATGGATAGATGTTTAGGCATCAATGTTTCTTTGTTTGAACCCTGATTAATACCATTTAGCCTGATACTTAGGTAATTTTAAATTAAAACTTGAATGTAAAAATTATGATGCTTTATTGTGATAGATAATTTATAATAGAATATTTATTACAAATAATGTATCGAAAGTCATAACATTTGAAATGTCAGTACATCATAATTTATTTAGTGTAAACGTCATGTGTGATAAACATAGGGGAACTGAATTCAAACTAAATTTTCATGTATTTGGTCCATTATGAAATAACAAAATTTAAAACTATATTCATGAAAAAAAAATTATTTTTATATAAAAAGTATTACAATCTGCTACAATCTTGGGCAATAAGTAATGTGATAAATGATCAAATTCATATTAAAATTTAAATAAATAAAAAGAATAATAATAATAAAAAATAATAGGATCTCTGTATCTGTAAATAAACTAAATGATAAATGAAATGAACATAATAGAAACAAACTAAATACATGAAGAAATAAGGAGAAATTATAGATAAAATTTAATAAAAATAAAATAACGTAACATTTAAAAATAAAAATAAAATAAAGTAAAATTTAAAAATAAAAATAGAATAAAGTGAAATTTAAAAATAAAATATTTAGTAACTATAGAGATATAAAAATATTTGTCAGACTTGCTAAATCAATTTAACTTTCTGACGGCATATT
>NW_027106486.1:0-11905 GCF_000696795.3 Halyomorpha halys
TTCAACGTTGGCGTTGAAAAACTAATAAAAAAGGAAAAGGATGTCGGAAGAATACTCTCTCAATGCGTAAAGAAGACTAACTTTATTTAGTTCAGTACCTCTATACATACATCTCGATCAGTTGATTCAGTCGATCACCTGACGGCCTTTGTCAGCATCAACCACAACCAGCGTATCACACCCGCTCTGGACGTGCAGTAAAGCCGACTGTTAGGTTCTGCGCCAACGTCATTGGGAGGTAGTGATGTGGTGGCATGATTAACGTCTTCAGCGGCAATAGTTGACGTTTGCAAAGAGAGTGTTTGAAATGGGTTTGCCACTGTCGAAATTATTATCAACATTTTTATTGCTTTAGTATAGTCGCCCTATCGTAAGAGCTCCCTATCGTATGTGGCATATTTCTTCTGCGCTGGGGTGAACGCCTTAGAGAAAAATCCGAGAGATCGCCAAACGTTACCATCTTTCTGTTGTAAAACTTCTCCCATGGCGGTACTGGAGGCGTCGCATACTAAGACTAGATGAGCGTTCTCTCTAGGATGTCCTAGCACTACAGCATTCTGAATGGAAGTTTTGCAGCGTTCGAATGCTTGGATGGATTCTTCTTCCCAGGTGATTGGTCTCTTAACATTCTTCTTCCCTCCAGCGAGGAACTTGTTGAATGGAGCTTGCAAATCTGCCGCTTTGGGTATGCAACGACGGTAAAAGTTAAACATACCAAGGAAACGTCGTAGGTCCCTTATTGTAGCCGGTCTGGGATATGATGCAATAGCTTCAACCTTGGTCGGAAGAGTGCTTATGCCTGTGGCATCGACCATGTGTCCTAAGTATGCGACTTCCTGGCGAGCGAAGAAACACTTCGCTAGGTTCAAAGTGAGATTGTGGTCCTCAAGTCGCCGCAAGACTTCCTGTACATGTGTTGTGTGCTCTTCTTCGTCTCTGGAGGCGATGATGATGTCATCCAGGAACCACCAAGCGAAGTCGAGACCTCGAAGAACCCAATCCAGGAACCGTTGGAAGGTTTGCGAAGCGTTCCTTAGTCCAAAACACATTCGAAGAAATTCGAAAAGACCGAAGAGTGTAATCACCGCAGTCTTTGGAATATCTTCTTCTGCTACTGGAATTTGGTAATATGCTCGGTTGAGATCCAATGTAGTGAAGATCTTCTTACCGTGCATATTAACGTTGAAGTCCGCCAAGTGAGGAACAGGGTATCTATCGGGGACCGTCCTGGCGTTCAACTGTCGATAATCTCCGCAGGGCCGTATACCTCCATCCTTCTTCTCCACTATGTGTAGTGGACTGGCCCAAGAGCTATTGGACGGTCTACAAATTCCCTCTTCAATCATTTGCTCGATTTCTCGCTTGGCGGCGTTGTACCTCTCCGGCGGCAGGCGGCGTGCTTTGGCTGTGACTGGGGTTCCGTGGGTTTCTATATGTCTAGACGTCGTGCTTTGGCTCTTTGACGAAGGATGTTGGTTGTGTAACGCTAGGGATCTGGCGTAGCAATGCAGTGTACCATTCACCGGTTGGTACTGAATACCAACATTCACTACAGTGGGTACCGGTACCTTAGCTAATCTTCCACGTGTCGTCAATCCGGTTTTCTGGTCCACCAGCTGACATCCAGCGAGATCTACCATAATATTATAGTGATATAGTAGATCTGCACCTATGATTGGATGACTCACGGTTGCCATTAAGAACCTCCATGTAATTTTGCACCGAAGACCGAGATCGAGGTTCTGGACTATGCTTCCATATGTGGGAATGGGCGTGCGATTGGCCGGATATAAAGTGAACTGCATGTTCGTCTTTACTTTCTTGTTCTTCACTGGAAAAACAGATATAGTGGCTTCTGTATCTACCAGATATCTGGTCCCGGACTTTTTGTCGACGATAAAAAGTCGGCGATTGGTAATTTCGGCGACGAAACCCACCTCGTTCGCCGCTGCTTCTAGTTTAAAGTCCCAGCTGTCTTCCAACTGCAAGGTTGACGGCACTTGGTAGCTCTTTCTCCGAATCTGTTATGGTAGAAGTAGTAACGCCGTCCACTTTTACTCCTCGAAGCCCTGCGATCCCTGTTGGGCGACCTGTTATCGCAGCGGCCAATCCTGGATCCAATTAGCGTTTTCAGAGTGGCTAATTCCGCAGTAAGGTCATCAATCGCTACCTTAATGTCTTCCATCCTTGAAGAAGCAGGTGCTGAATGACTACCCATAATAAAATTACTTGAGGGCTGCTGGATTTCCGCTATTTTATCCCCAATATGTGCCAGCTTCGTGGAATCCGTGTGATCTGTGGCGGCTAAGGTTGCTTGCATTCCCTGAGGTAACCCTCATAGCCATAAGCTTTTGACCATATCTGCAGGAACCTTACCTGCGGCCAATTGCTGCATTTCCGAAGAAACTGCGATGGCCGTTGATCGCCCAGCCTCTGTTCCTCTAATAACTTCGTAATTCTGGAGTGGTCTGAGGGCCCAAAGATGGAGATTAGCCGCTCTTTTAGCCTCTCGTATAGCTCAGTGGCAGGGGGGTCCCGGGCTAGATCGGCAACCTGCTTTAGAGCTGCTAAATCCAATTGGGCGATGATCAGCTGAAACGTAGTTTTACTATTAGCTATACGACAAGAGCTGAACACTGCCTCAACTTGTATGAACCACAGGTCAGGTTCTTCCCTATAAAATGTGGGTAGCAGAGACAATGCGTTGGGTATTTTCGCCGATTCCACTAATTCCTTTTGCTCCTCCTCACCGGTTAGCAGGTCGATTAAATTGTGCCCATGCATGCTTCACTAGAGTTCAATAAAATTATACCAAAAATAAACAATAAACTTACGTTCGGGGTCACCATTTTAGTGCGTGTTCCTGTGTAACGATAAAGATGGCTCTTTAGTTACGTTCTTTATTTGTCAATACAACTATATTTACACTTTACATATAAAACAAAACATTCATGATTATTATTAACATAACGTTCATTTTTTTAGATAACAACACAAGTTCTTCATAATTAATTAATTGTAATTGATCATATGGTGAGAGGTTTCAAATAGGTTTGCCACTAAAACAAATGTAAAAAAATGAAACTTTAAATGAATTATAATTAAAAATAGATTTAAAAGAAATATACTAAAGAAATAAAAATGTTGATAATAATTTTGACAGTGGCAAACCCATTTCAAACACTCTCTTTGCAAACGTCAACTATTGCCGCTGAAGACGTTAATCATGCCACCACAATGTTTTTAAAAAAAATCCTTATTCAGTAAACTCCCGCGATTAAAGTGTTCATAGCCGCAAAAAAGTTATTTTTTCATAAATTAATCACCAATGGAGTTAAATAATTCCTAATGACGCTAGAAGTTTAGTAAATGATAGTGCAAATTCTTGTGTAAATATTGTGCAGAATTTACGGGACGCAACTGGTTAACCCAAAAGTCATTTTCGTAGCATAAAAACAGTTTCACAACCACAACTAACCCCAGATACCATTTACAATCTTTACTTATGACAAAGCAATAAAAAAGAATAATTAAAAACCGTATACGCTCCCCTCCCCACTCGCTGAGAAACGTTGAAGGATATTAGCCGTTCCTTGTTCAGTCTTTGGAGTGAGTTGACCCTTTCAGTGTCACAATGTTCTTGGGTCTGTTCAACCGTGGTTTAGTGAGGCAGGTTGTCGTCAGTACTATAAGTGAGTAGCATACGTGAGTGTATTCAAACACAAACGTACATACATTTATATATATATGTAAGTTACTGTCAGCTGTACAACTCATATCAGCTGACTCACATGTATATATAGACGAGCTGGTCTCAATAAAACTCTGTGTTTGAGTAGCAACCGAATTGGTCCTTTCAATCTCCCTTTTCTGTTTTTTAAGTCTCCGTTTTACCAAGCGTTTAACTGGTGCCGAAACCCGGGAATTTTAGATACCGGAGCAATATTTGTTTTCAAGAAGATTCTTTATAGTTATTTTCTCGGCTTCCAATTTTTTTTCTTCTCTCATTTTTTGAAATAATGGCTGCTAACAGTATCGTCAGACAAGCGGTCTTGAACCTGAATTTTAAATCAAAATGGGGTCAAAAACCCACCTTCCATAGAGGTGACTCCTCCATCCCCGGAAATTGACCCATAACCGGAAGTTTATCTAATAGAAGCCCACACCACAACACTTAAGTAGATAAAAGTAAGCACAGCAACCGCCCAAGACTAAAATGGGGTGACCGACTAATAAGCCAAATTGAAGTGAAGTCTATCGAGAATCTCCTCGACAGCGAAGATGCAGAGCCATTAAAAGCATCGGTCGTTTGCAGAGTGAAGAAGAGCACCCTAAATCAGATTCAAGCGGACGAAGAGACCCCTTGGAGATTTATCAAGGAAAGAATAAAGAAGGCGTTCGGAGGAGGGCCCCAGAGGAAGATATATTTATGATGATCCGAGAAATAAAGAAACAGAGACAGTCTAGTGGGAAGTATGCTGTGAAACTCCTGGTACGCTACAACAGAATTACAGATAAACTCAGCGAGGCAATGGAAAAGGCGATCATCACATAAACCACTCAATTCTGCCCATCACATGATTTGCTCCATTCGTGGTTATTTTTGGATTACGCGTGCGTCGCAGGGACTATCGGGATACGGCGGGAGGAGACAGTTGCCCTGTCGTCAGGGTGGCAAGGCAAAACCTCGGCGTCCGCGATTTGATGGGTCAAATTAAAATTGGAACGGTGGTATTCCGAAAAGTAGGGACGAACCGTGGAAAAGTGTTGCAGCCAACGACCAAACACCAGTGAGTCTCGTAATGTAAGCATTAGTGAAGACGAGTTTTAGATAGACATTTTACAGACAGAATTAACAAAAAAGTATTTAAGGAGAAAATAAAAGTTATGACTGTGATGATGATATTACCCAACAAACAAGAAAACGAATACATTTTGTAGACAATGTTTCATCATAATGCCTTACTTGGTTTTAAAGTTTCACTATATATCTAATATCATGATTCTAGGTGGTACGTTTTGGTGAGCGTCGAGTTTCTCGTAGGTACCTCAAAAGGTCAAAATGCAAAATGCCAAATGCCAATGGTTACAAATGTTTTTTTTGCTATTTTTGTGTTTTATAAATTCCTTTATTTTCTTCCTGCTTAAAATATCTACAATGTATTTACATTACTTAAATTAAGCGATTTGGATATGTTTTATTTTAAAATTAATTTTTAAAAAACAACAGCTACTTGTTAAATACGTGATAAATATAATTAAAATGTATTTTAAACATATTGCATTAGATCAATATGTGATTGTTGAAATAATTTATAGTGTTTCAGGATGTTACTCATACAACTATTTATTCTTCAATATTAGTTTTTTCTAAGTAGTATAAAATTAGAAGATTTTTCCAAGTAGTATTAAATCCATTTCTAAGGTAGTATCAAATTATAGTTTCTAAATTTTAAAGCTATTTACACTATGGATAGCTGTACATCGCTACCTTTTACTCTGCCGAACTCGCCTGATCCTAATTAGGTAAAATATACTGGCAACAAGAGAGAGTAAGGCAGTTAGTTATTTGAGAGCTCCAATTTCGGTCCATTAACTAAGCTAACAGACAGTAATTGTAAACCTTATCTAAAAAATCGTATCATTACGAAACAAAATCCATGAGGCCAAAGATAACTCTCATACAAGAAACATTGCGCTATAAAAATGCCTGGTGCAATCTTACCCAACACCTAGTTCCTACATCAAAGAGACATTTAGAAAACTGACGAAACTGAATCCAAAACATTATGATTGCTTCATAATAAATGTCAACTAATCGAAGTGAGCAAGCATAATTATAAATGGATGTAATTTATTTTCTTAAATGAAATTCACTATCACCGTGAAGCATGTTAAAAAATGTATACATATTGCTACTTTGCTTGAATATTGCCTCATTTGACAAACAAAAAAAGTTTTGGATTTATTTTATAACTGACGTGTCTCAAAAATATTACCGTTGACAGGGGTTTCTTTCTCTACTGTTCGAGAAAAAATGCTTTTACTCTGGGACAAAAGTTCCTAAAGAATATCAATTGAAAGGCACTTGGATTTTGTATGCGAAATAATCAGGTGTTGTAGATGAGTCTTTTGAGAATTATAAGTTATTTTCTCCGACACCTACCTTTTTCTCTCTCACATTATTTAAAGCTCTTACTCTGGATACTTCAGAATAAATTTTTATTTATTTATTGATATTTACAACTGTATAAAAAATACAACAAGTAAATTTGATCATAATGATATGATACAGGATGTAGAGAAACTACCCAGTAGTAGAACTCTAAAAGCAGTTTACAATATAAGGTCACGAGGCCATCTTCTTTTCAGACGCCTCGGAGGATTGCCAGGAATGGAAGAGGAAGCAAGGTAAGAAACTAGTGAGTTTGGGTGGTTAGAGAGTTTATTATGGAAGGAATAATATCGAGTTCGGGCTAGATCGGTTACATAAGGAACATTTAGGTCTTTATGGATGATTTTATTAGTAACAAAATAAGGAGCATTGAGGATTTTACGAAGGATTTTGGATTGTAAAGATTGGATACGAGAGAAATTCGAAGGTTTAGTGGAGCCCCAAAACTCAACTCCGTATGTCCAGATGGGCCTTATTATTGTCATGTCGATCAGTCTTTTGTAATGAGTTGGAAATTTAGACCGTTTGTCTAGTAAGTGCTGTAATAGTCGGAATCTGCGTGCAGTTTCCTGTCTTTTCAGTCTTGTGTGAGGATTCCAGGTTAGTCGTTTGTCAAGATGTAGTCCAAGATAACGAATCTCTTCTACAGGAGTAAGAGCCACATTATTAAAGTATACTGTAGGGCAGTCGGCAGGTTTACGACGAAGAGTAAATGTTATTTGATGGGCTTTGTTGGGATTTATTTTTATCCTCCGGAATAAAAATAAATTATGAAAATCACAATATTCAAACAAATTAAAATATATTAATAAACTATACCGAATAATTAGGCTCAATAAATTCAAAATAATAAATCAAACCAGTTTGAAATGGAAACTTGAGTCAATAATTATTTGTAGTATTTATGGACAGAATAACATGGGAAGCTAAACTAAGAATCCCAAAACTGAAAGTAGGAAATTGTAAATTGCATCCCGTACACATCCAGAACTTAGTATGATGATGATATTCTAGTTACTGCAGAACACAAAGCAGCCATGCACAAGCATGGGAGGAAGCTCTGAGCCGAAAAGGATTGACCATTAATCCAACCAAATCTAAGTACATGATTGTGTATGAAACTGGTTTTAGGGAACAAATTAATGTCATTTGTAGAGGCCCGAATCTGAAACAGGTTGATGTGTACCAAAATCTTGGAGTCAAGATAACTAATTACAGGAGGTTGAATTCCAAGCGGAAAGTTGGCCTAGTACCAAAAAAATCAAAAGCCCTTCACACCCACAGATATGAAATTTTTGAGGAAAGCTTTCGGTAAAACTAGATTCAAACAAATGAGAAACATAAGAATTAGAGAAGAAACAGGACAGGAACCGCTTATTATTAATATACATAAAAAAGAGTTGGCCATGTGAATGGACGTCAATAGACTCCCAAAACCTATTTGAGAGGCAAATACTGAGTAAAAACGGACATGCGAACGACTGAGGAATGAGTGGGAGGATCTTATATCGGATCAGGCAAGAAATAGAGGAGTCACTCTTTGTGAAGTCAAGAGGTTAGCAACAGATAGAGAATTTACTTAACAATTGAATCCAGGCTGTCTCGACGCCGAAAGGTATGTTGGTTGGTTATTAAAGAAGAAAATATATGGTATGGTGCCCGCATCACAAAACGTTCAACTTTGAGAACGTGATAGCTGTAAGCATTGCGGTGTGGGTTACAGAGCGGAATGTTCAGAACGCCGTGGGTTATATTTCAAAGTGGGGCAGTTAATATTTATTTCTCGGCGGTCCCCGCAAATGGATCTTGGCATTCCCACCTTTGTTAGTACACGACAGAAACTTCAAGGTAGCCGCCAGGATTCGGAAAAAAGGACCACTAGACCACCTGCTGGACTAGTTGTCTCCATCAGTACCAGTATCCTCACTTTGTGTTGAAATTAATGTTCCGTCGTTTCAGATCAA
Source organism: Halyomorpha halys (assembly GCF_000696795.3). Lineage (NCBI taxonomy): Eukaryota > Metazoa > Arthropoda > Insecta > Hemiptera > Pentatomidae > Halyomorpha > Halyomorpha halys. Next base: position 8,140 of record NW_027106486.1, read on the forward strand.
ATATTTCAATATTATTGAACCGTGGTATTACTTTCCTATACTAATTTTCCATTAGTCCAAACGTACCTCTCCGTTAAGAGATAGACCAACTAAAATGTCAATAATTTCTAGAAATGTTTTTTTATTAATATTTCTCGTTGCAAAATTTAAAAATTTTTCTTTTGCATATGTATGGCAGAAATTCAAAATTTCATCAGCTCACTAAACCTTCTACTCTTTACTTAACAATTTATGGAATGCTAGATAAATAATCGATATAGAATTAATATTGAAAATACTAAGAATAATTTGAAGAAGTTAGTTATTATGTCAACTTAAGGGCTCATATATAGTGAAATTAAAACGTTAAGATTTAACTGAAATTATTTAACTGAAGCTATCCTTAAAAAGGAATAACGTAATGCGCATGTGCCCGCCAGCTAGCAGGAAAAGCTTTTTATTTACAAAATTTTAGACTACCTTCTACAACTTTGTAGTTTACATATACTTGTTTTTTAGACCGTATGCTATAAAACGCCTACATTATTAAACTCCATAATTATTATAACTTATTACTATTTATTATTAATTATCAGTTATTTCCGGCAATACATTTTCAACAAGGAACAAATAATGTTCCTGATATCTCTATTGTATAGGGGAATTCAATTGTCCGTAAGATAGCGTTGAATATGGTTGTGAGGAATACTAAAGATTTTCTGAGAATTTTCCGAAGTACCTCAGCAGTAATAAGGTCGTAACCAGGAGCATTCTTTTTAGATATTTTCATAATCTGTCTTAATACTTCAGTAGGAGTAAATTATTTAGGCGGAAGAGGAGAATCTAAAACTTTCTAAACATTAGCTCCGTGTTGTCATGTGTTGTAATTAAATCTGTGTGGGGTTGAAAGAGAATAGAAAAATGAATATTATATGAGGGACGTTCTCAAGACGATACTCCAAAACAACGGTTGACTCAAAAATGGCCGGGAGTCAGTGGGTGAGAACTCAAAAAATCAGCTAGCTCAAAACCTATCTTGATTGAACAATAGTGGTCGTTCGTCGGTGAATAATTGATATCCAGAGCCTCAGACCGCTCAAATACCTCCTAAATATGCACTGGAATAATTCCTGTATTATTAAAGGATGCTGTAGGCTTAGAAGTCACAGATTTTCTAGGATGGATAAATGAGTACCGTCACCATTCGTCAAGGATATGGGATTCAATGGAATAAATCAATTTATTTTAGCAAATTACATTAAAACTACTTCTCCTACGAAAATAAACTTCATATACTACTTTATAGCTCATTAAACTAGCTTTCATTTGAGTGCTAACAAACATCTGTACGTCAAATGGTTTTTGAGATAAAGATTTTTCAAAATAAATTCACTAACTACTGATATTTTAGTACGTTCCAAACAACATTTTTATAAAATGTTGCTTTTTAAAAATCTATTCTCGACTATTGAACGTAAATATCTCTATTAGGGTTTACATTTTAGCAAATTTACTCTAATTTATATGATGCTCTCTTAGATGTTCTATTGTTGTTGGTAGTTGTAAAGATATAGAGCTCCGAATAAAAAAATAATTATTTTTAACGTTTTGGAACAGCCGCCATTTTTATTCCTCCTACCTATATTTCATACTATACAAGACTATCAATTCCTATACAGACTCATCAATTTTGACTTGTAATTACACCTAGTTTCCAATTAAGTAATCAAAAATTGGGGTGAAATAACTACTTTTTTTTCTCCTTTTGGGCTTTTAGAAAGTTCATTAATCAATGAGTCATTGGCATACGGGGCGTGGACAGTGTCAGGATGGATTCCTATTTCAGCTGTATAAACTGCATAAACGATAGGACCAAGGATACTGCCCTGAACTACACCAGATGACTAAAGAAAGATGTATGGATAAGCGCTGTTGTGATTTACTTAGCATAATCAGTCTTTAAGGTAGGAACGGATAATGAGAAAGTATGTATGGGTTAGGAAAGTACGAATCCTGTTTAGCAGACCCCGAAGCCACTCCATCAAAGGCATTATAAAACATAAAATACAATTTCATAAAAATATTGGTTTTTTCCTTATTTCAAAATAGGGTTTATTTATTATTTTAAATTTTCTTATTTTAAATATTTATCTTATGAAATGACAAGAAAATTCATGTACCCAAGGTTAATTATGTTTATATAGTGAATAATTAATTATTCTCTGTTTACTCCTTAAAAATCTCCATGTTTTGTCAGTTTTAACTTTTAATGTTTTCTGCAGTTAATTAGGTATTTGAATGTTTATAAAGCCTTACATGGCCCTGTGTCTGTATAACGTTTTGTAACGAAAATAGATAATGAAAAAAAAAACAGGTCTGCTATTTTAAAGATAAGCGATGATTCATCGAGGAGAACACGAATCTAAAAGATCTCGTCGCTTGTTATCTGTTCCGAACAATAGCTGTTTGGTTCAAGAACTAATGCTTTAAACGTTAGTTTACTATTACTTAATTGGAAACTAGGTATAATTACAAGTCAAAATTGATGAGTCTGTCAAATATAGGTAGGAGGAATAAAAATGGCGGCTGTTAAAAATAATTATTTTTTTATTCGGAGCTCTATATCTTTACAACTACCAACAACAATAGAACATCTAAGAGAGCATCATTTAAAGTAGAGTAAATTTCCTAAAATGTAAGCCCTAATATAGCTATTTACGTTCAATAGTCTAGAATAGCTTTTTAAAAAGCAACATTTTAATAAAATGAGGTATGGAACGTACTGAAATATCAGTAGTTAGTGAATTTATTTTGAAAAATCTTTATCTCAAAAACCATTTGACGTACAGATGTCTGTTAGCACTCAAACGAAAGCTAGTTTAATGAGCTATAAAGTAGTATATGACATTTATTTTCGTAGGAGAAGTAGTTTTCATGTAATTTGCTAAAATAAATTGATTTATTCCATTGAATCCCATATCCTTGACGAATGGTGTCGGTACTCATTTATCCATCCTAGAAAATCTGTGACTTCTAAGCCTACACCATTCTTTAATAATACAGGAATTATTCCAGTGCATATTTAGGAGGCATTTGAGCGGTCTGGGGCTCTGGATAACAATTATTCACCGACGCACCACCACCATTGTTCAATCAAGCTAAGTTTTGAGCTAGCTGATTTTTTGAGTTCTCACCCACTGACTCCCGGCCATTTTTGAGTCAACCGTTGTTTTGGAGTATCGTCTTGAGAACGTCCCTCATATAATATTCAGTTTTCTATTGTCTTTGAACCCCACACAGATTTAATTACAACACATGACATACAACACGGAGCTAATGTTTAGGAAGTTTTAGATTCTCCTCTTCCACCTAAATAATTTACTCCTACTATACTCCTAAGTATTAAGACAGATTATGAAAATGTCTAAAAAGAATGCTCTTGGTTACGACCTTATTACTGCTGAGGTACTTCGGAAAATTCCCAGAAAATCTTTAGTATTCCTCACACCCCTATTCAAAGCTATCTTACGGACAATTAAATTCCCTATACAATAGAAATACTCCACGATTTTAATGATCGATAAGCCTAACAAAGACAAACATTGACCCGATTTCTACAGACCTATTATTCTTCTTCCAGTATGCTCCAAAAATTTTGAAAAATTATTGCATGAACTTATTATAAACATACCAACTGACCAAAACATTATCCAACCCCCAATTTGGATTTACCATATTACATTCCACAGCACAACTACTACATAGGGTCAGGGACTTAATTTCCTCT
>NW_027106486.1:11955-14634 GCF_000696795.3 Halyomorpha halys
CATTTATCCTTCCTAGAAAATCTGTGACTTCTAAGCCTATAGCATCCTTTAATAATACAGGAATTATTCCAGTGCATATTTAGGAGGCATTTGAGCGGTCTGGGGCTCTAGATATCAATTATTCACCGACGCACCACCACCATTGTTCAATCAAGCTAAGTTTTGAGCTAGCTGATTTTTTGAGTTCTCACCCACTGACTCCCGGCCATTTTTGAGTCAACCGTTGTTTTGGAGTATCGTCTTGAGAACGTCCCTCATATAATATTCAGTTTTCTATTGTCTTTGAACCCCACACAGATTTAATTACAACACATGACATACAACACGGAGCTAATGTTTAGGAAGTTTTAGATTCTCCTCTTCCACCTAAATAATTTACTCCTACTATACTCCTAAGTATTAAGACAGATTATGAAAATGTCTAAAAAGAATGCTCTTGGTTACGACCTTATTACTGCTGAGGTACTTCGGAAAATTCCCAGAAAATCTTTAGTATTCCTCACACCCCTATTCAAAGCTATCTTACGGACAATTAAATTCCCTATACAATAGAAATACTCCACGATTTTAATGATCGATAAGCCTAACAAAGACAAACATTGACCCGATTTCTACAGACCTATTATTCTTCTTCCAGTATGCTCCAAAAATTTTGAAAAATTATTGCATGAACTTATTATAAACATACCAACTGACCAAAACATTATCCAACCCCCAATTTGGTTTTAGCATATTACATTCCACTGCACAACTACTACGTAGGGTCAGGGACTTAATTTCCTCTGCTTTTGAACTAAAACAATACGCGTCTGGAGCATTTTTGGATGTAACTCAGGCGTTTGATAGGGTATGACACCATGGCCTTCTTTTTAAAATTAAACCAATTATCCCAAGCACCTACTATTTAATATTACAATAATTTCTTCATGAACATGGCCCCACTTCAAACGATAACATACTAACTGCGACGTATGCAGACGACACTGCTATCATTTCGAGAAACATAGACCCTTTACAGGCCACACTAACACTATAACATTGTCTAACCATGGTGCACACAATGGAAAGTTAAGAATAATCACGACAAGTCTCAACATGTCACATTTACTCTACAACACAAAACATGGCCTTCAGTTTACATTGACAATCACCCTATACCACAAACAAACACAGTAACTTATTTAGGACTTACCTGTGACAGAAGGTTGACTAGAGGCTCACACGTCAAGACAAAACGTAAAACGCTAAATTCCCGACTGAGACAATTATATTCTGTACTACACTAACGTTCTAAATTATCGCTCAGACAGAAAATTTATGAACCTGCTAAAAAGATACAGATTCAGACAAAACTTTTCAATCACAATTTTTAAGACTGGCAACGAACTCACCAATCTACGTTTCTAACTAGACCATTTACACCGACCTACGCATTCCGACTGTAACGGACCACATTCATATAACTTACTAACGGTTTAACAACACGCTACATGGACATTTAAATCAATTTATACAACAGATGCCAACACATGACATTCCTGACGTAACTCGGCGTAGGCTGAAGAGGAGTTGGATGCGGGATGTCCTAATGTAATAAAATAATTTACTTAACGTCAGGAGGATGCACCACTGGGTGCTATCTCCCTCATGCGAACTCATGCCATAGAATATCTCATTCACTGGTTGTAAAGTACATTTACAGGTGCAAATAAAATAAAAAATGAAAGATAAAAAAAAAGTTATTTTAGGATGTAATTCAATTTTAGTAACTAATCTAAACGATAAACACCCACCACAAGCGAAACGTGAAGAGACGCCCCCACCCCGTGAGACGTACCCAGTGAAAGAGATGTGTATAGATGAGAAAGAGGGTGTATCAGTTGGAAAAGGGGCTAGAGCCGGATGAAGCTATAGAACGAGTAATCGTGGCATACAATCATTTCATACACTCGGTCACCGGGTTTTCCCCATTCTAGATTTTTGGCTGTGGGAACGTCATAGGAATTACCGAGATACAGCGATGGAGGAGAGGAATATCACTGTTAATTGTATGGCAGAGAGAAAGATGTGGGCATAAGTCAGGAACAAAATTGATAAGGGGAGACCGAGAAGAGTGGCACGACACAACATCAATGTCCGTGATTTGATGGGCCAAAATCGGGACGGTGATGTACCGGAATGTGGGAACTAATAGGGGAGAAGAGTTGTAGATATACGAAGTGCCATTCAGAGTGGTCACCGTTAGAGAGCATAACGTTATTACCATAAAAAGTGTAGAACGGTTCATATAGAACAGTTAAAGCTTCCTGCAAAGGTGGTATGATAACAACTTGGAGAGCACCCACCTCCCTTCCGGAGGGTAATACTGTACAATTTTTTTCTGTTTATTTCAGTTACTTAAAATCAAGTTCAGGTTGTAAATATGAATGAAAATGTAGATTCCTTTGAAATTGTGATTTTTTTGCATACTTTGTACATTGAGAGCTGTTTTTTGTTTTTTTCATCATTGTATTTGTACATATCACTTTCATTGCATTGTAATTTATTTCTATATATTTTTGAAGTTTACTCCTTATTATTTTCCTTCTAGACACATCAGTAATGAGGAGAAAACAACTCAATGGCAAACAAAAGAATAAACATTTTAAAAATTGTTATTAAGAATGTAGTAAAGTCAAT
>NW_027106486.1:19143-29485 GCF_000696795.3 Halyomorpha halys
ATCAATGAAACCAATATTTGAAGGTGTCCCTCAAGGTTTTATCCTGGCCTCACTTCAAACGACAACATACTAACTGCGACGTATGCAGACGACACTGCTATCATTTCGAGAAACATAGACCCTTTACAGGCCACACTAACACTATAGCATTGTCTAAACAACATACAGACAGGGTGCACACAATGGAAAATTAAGATTAATCACGACATGCCACATTTACTCTACGACACAAAACATGGCCTTCAGTTTACATAGACAATCACCCTATACCACAAGCAAACACTGTTAATTATTTAGGACTTACCTCTGACAGAAGGTTGACTAGAGGCCCACACGTCAAGACAAAACGTAAAACGCTAAATTCCCGACTGAGACAATTATATTCTGTACTACACCAACGTTCTAAATTATCGCTCAGACAGAAAATTAACATTAATTTATGAACCTGCTAAAAAGATACAGATTCAGACAAAACTTTTCAATCACAATTTTTAAGACTGGCAACGAACTCACCACTCTACGTTTCAAACTAGACCATTCACACCGACCTACGCATTCCGACTGTAACGGATCACATTCATATGACTTACAAATGGTTTCGCAACACGCTACATGGACATTTCAATCAATTTATACGACAGATGGCAACACATGACATTCCTGACGTAACTCGGCGTAGGCTGAAGAGGAGTTAGATGCGGGATCTCCTAATGTAATAAAATAATTTACTTAACGTCAGGAGGATGCACCACTGGGTGCTATCTCCCTCATGCCAACTCATGCCATAGAACATCTCATTTACTGGTTGTAAAGTACATTTACAGGTGCAAATAAAAAAAAATGAAAGATAAAAAAAAAGTTATTTTAGGATGTAATTCAATTTTAGAAACTAATCTAAACAATAAACACCCACGTGAAACGTGAAGAGACGCCAACTGCAGGAGCACCGCTCAGCAATCTTCAGGCCGATTCGTTTACATGGAAAGGATACTAGTGGATCACAGTAGTCGACGTATTTAGAAAATCTGCATGTAATTTATTTCTATATATTTTTGAAGTTTACTCCTTATTATTTTCCTTCTAGACACATCAGTAATGAGGAGAAAACAACTCAATGGCAAACAAAAGAATAAACATTTTAAAAATTGTTATTAAGAATGTAGTAAAGTCAATACTTATAATGAGATTTCAGGTCAGCTCTCGGTGTTCGTGTCGGGCGCAGCCTACTGCTGGTTCGAGCCGCTGACGCTGAGGCTGAAAGAGGATCCCAACTTCATGATGACCACGGAAGGTGTGTCCTGGCTGATAGCACTGGTCGAATTCGGAGCAGTCCTTAGTCCTATTTTAGCTGGCTATTTATCAGACTGGTAAGGTACCCAAAATTAATTTAATAATTAGCAGGGATGGGAAAGCGAGTAAACGTTCTGTTTACATTACAGGTACGGAAGAAAAGCTGTGGTACTAAGCGTCGGACCGATCTGTGTCGTGGGCTGGGTGATGGCAGTAATTTGGAAGAACATATGGGTTCTCGGAATCATGCGGATACTTCATGGAGTGGCAGTAGGAATTGGCTTCACCGTGGCGCCGATCTACACTGCAGAGATAGCGGACCCCAAATTGCGGGGGGCACTATCGGGCACCTTTCAGATAGCTCTTTACACCGGAGCGTTGTATGTCTTCTGCACCGGACCGTACCTCAACTACGATAACTTCATCTATACCTCCTTACCAGTTCCCATTGTGTTCACAATCATCTTCAGTTTCTGCCCTGAGACCCCCTACTACTTTCTGATGGGCGGGAAGGAGGAAAAGGCCAAGGAAGTACTCATGTACTTCAGAGACAGCACAGACGTCGATGAAGAAATTGCACAGATGAAGGCAGCAGTAGAGGAAGAAACCTCGGACTCAAGTTCTTGGAGAACCCTCTTCTTCGACAGAGGAGAGAGGAAAGCCTTTATAATCGTTAATATAGTCTGCATCGCAAAATTCATGACTGGGATGCCCGTCATCGCTAATTACGCGGTAGAGACTTTTTCCATGGCATCGTCCTTCTTGCCTCCGGAAGAGATGTCGATCGTCTTGATGGGTATGCTAGCTGGGATCGCAGTTTTGGCTGCCTTCCTCTCTGATTGGTTTGGTAGGAAGCCACTTCTTCTCGTTTCTTGTTTTGGTTGCCTTTTTGCTCACTTGCTAACAGGATTGTATTTCTACATCCATGAGAAGACATCATACGAAGCTCAACCATGGATGATGTATCTTGGAATAGTCCTTTACTGTTTCTTTTCCGACATTGGATTGGGTCCTCTGTTACAGACACTCCTGGGAGAAATGTTTGGAGCCAACACCAGGGGATTGGCAGGTGGTATCACTGAGGGACTGGGAGGTGTTTGGTCTTTTATAGCTCTTAAGGCATATAGCCCCGTGAACGAAACGTTTGGTGTTTACTTGAACTTTTGGTTCTATAGCGGCGTCTCTTTCGTTAGTGGAGTAATCTTATGGATCATGCTTTACGAGACTGCTGGGAAGACGATCGGGGAGAAGAAGAAGATTGATAAAAGTCCTTCGTAATTGACGATAGTTAAAGCCGCATGTCATGAATGAATTATATCATATCATATTGTATATTGTGATATGGCCAGTATATTATGTGAAAACATAATGTTTTATGCTTGTAAATAATAATCTAATAGTTGATTTCCATATAATCTCTATCAAATGGAGTTTGGAATGCCAAAAATATTTTAGAATAGTGGAAAACGACTGAGAGAGTATAGGCTTTCTACTTCTCGAAATTAGTATTGTAATAAGGTCATACCGATGAGGTTCAAATAATTTCTAAAATGCCAAAGTAGAAAAAATTTAAGTTAAAGTTGTTTATTTGAATTCTTAATTAACATTATTCTTATTAGTAGCGTAGTTTAAGCTAATCTAAGCATCATGAACCAAGCCTGTGCACATATTGCTTACACAGTTTTAACATAAGAAGAAGTAATTTTTATCCCGTTTTAATTTTACCATTCATTTCCCTATGGAAACGTCTATAGTAATTGATTAGTGACTCATTTTTAGGGAAAACTATTGAAGTCTATATTTCCAAAGTTGTTTTTATATGCGATGTAATTAGTAATAATTAGTGATACTTCCAAAGGTGCCATTTTTACATAATACTTACATATTTTGTCCTCCTGGTTCAAATTAGCTTCAAATTTTAAACGGTATGTCCATTAACAATTTTTATATTAGTGTATCTAAAAAGTATATTTTTTGAATATTTGATCCATATTTTGTCTATCTCTACATGTTGATTTCAAATACTTGCTCAATTGTATTCTATTTCTTAGTATATATCTTCTTTTTATTTTACTTATTTAATTATACATTTTTATGGATGATCAAAATTACCTTATATCATCCTAGCATTCTTAATATTATATAATTTAATTTATTAGTTTATTAATTTAATGATATCATTGTTTCTTCTTTTATTCATTCTGTTTTAGTTTATATTTATATTTATATATAGCACCGATGGTCCAGATGTTCAGGATCAAACTTCAGCCTGTAGTAATAAAAAACTGGACACAACTTTTTTTTTTTTAATTCACCATGGCAGATTTTTCCTATTTCCTGTAATAAATTTACACTAATTATTAGTATATAGAATGTTATTATATCATTAACAGTAACTTGTTTATAACAAATAAAAGTGCAAAAAAAATAAAAAAAACAAAAAAAAGCTGTAAATGAACATTTAATGTACTAAGATATCGGAAGAGAAAACTTTACTCGGAATTTTAATTTTATTCTTTTATTCAATACAAGATAGGCCTGATCGTTAATATGGTTCATGTGACTTTTATTTTCAAAAGAATTGTAGACGTCACTTCATTGATTTTTAAATTTTTGCGTAAGTCTATTCAAAGCCATCAATAACATATTTTTTCTTAAATAAAGTTCATCATGCTGATTGAGATAATAAATTTGACTTAGAAACCTAAAAAACATATTCTACTGTGTTATTCATTACTCGTATTTTTGAATATGGCCCAAGGCAAATTTTTCAATTATATTCCATATTAACATAATTGGTCTCACACCAATCTCCAAATATTTCAAAACGATATCAAACGAAATTAGAGAAACATCGGCACACCTTTAAGAGATGATATAACACCTTATCAGGATAACAATGAGTACTCAACACTATCTAATACTTCAAGAGTTTCATTTTGAACTTAAAAGAAAAAAATGCGGCCTCAAGTTTTATATATATAAAGCTTGAGGACGCATTTTTTTTTCTTTTAAGTTCAAAATGAAACTCTTTAAGTATTATATATATGTGTGTATATAAGTTAAGTATTGGCGAAAGCAAAATGTCAAAAAAGAGAAGAAGGAATAAGGAACTTTATTGTGTTCGTTACATCGCTTATATACTCTCGATCAGCTGATCCCCTCAGTCAGCTGACATCGAAATAACAGCTGACTCATACCGTAACTCCCCCCCCCACCAGTTTACGAAAAATCCTCGTAAACTAATACTATATAATTTAATAACATAGAAAACAAGAACAATAAAGAAAAATTATTTACAATAAAAACAAATCCTATATATATACACGCACGTATTATCCAACACCTCCTCCAGTGCGATCAGATCTGTCATGGCGAAAGAAAGCGTAATTGGGAATAGAAACTTGAGAGGAAGGAATAAATGGTTTAAGCCTCGTTTCGGATACAGCTATTATGTGGTAATAATTGTCGAGATGGTACATAGTGGAGAACTGTGAGGTAGTAAATGGAAAAGTAAGAAGAAGGATAAATGTTGAAAGATAGAGAATAACAATATTTTATATACTGTTACAATTAGATAGAATGTAACAAAAATAATAAATTGAAAAGAAATTGTTGCTTGAGTTATCAAAATTTGTAAAAAAATAGTCAAAGATTGAAAAAAAAAAAAACAGAGATGTAAATAGAGAAAATTCTATATGTACTATTATTAAAGTGTTGAAAAAAATAAATAAATAAAATATCTTCCATACAAAAAAAAAAAAAAAAAGAATATTGTGGTGACTTGGATACCGAATTCAATTGAAGACGTCCATGTCGCTGGTTTTACTCATGGCGATCGCTGGGTAGCCTCCAGACTGCCTGCACCTGACCCTACCTCCGCTGAACCAGACGTACTTGATTTTCGCCACATTCTGCTTCTGCCTGGCTACCAGTAGAGGTGCTTGTAGGGGGTCATGGCTTCGCTCACATATACGCGGTGCGCGTCGTTTTCATCCCAACCTAAGTGATGAGTGGAGAAATCCCTTTTGGCTCTTCTTTGCCGCACAAGCTCATCTCTTAGTGTTTGACGAATCTCACTATAATAGGCCTCGGCGCTTTTTCCTGTTCAGACGCCCAAGCCTACTCCAATGCCGAGAACCGTTCCCACTACAACCTCTCCCTCCTCCTCGGGAATTCCCCAAATCTCTACAGTATTATTCAGGTGATTCTGTTCCGCCTCATTAATTCTAACCTCAAGGCCACATATTTTAGCTTTAATATTGTTATTAGAACAATCTTAATGTAATAGAACTGTTTAAGTTCTCGAAATGCAGATTTTTAAAAAGCAACATTTCTTAAAAATGTACTGAAACATTAGTAGTTAGTGAATTTATTATGAGAAATCTATATCTCAGGAACTGAGTGACGTATCAATGTCTATTAGCACTCAAATTAAATCTAGTTTAATGGACTACTCTGTAGTTTATAAAGTTTATCTTCGTCGAAGTGTTTTTCATGATATTTGCTAAAATAAATTTATTTATAATTGTTAGGACAAATTTAGTGCCAACTTTATATTCATATGCGAATATCATTAAAATTACTACCCCAACGAAGATAAGTGTGATAAACTGCTTTATAATAGGTTAAATTACCTTCATTTTGATTACTGCTTACATTTGATATATATATTTTTTTAAGAATTCATACATTTTATCCGAAAAAACTTGTCACTTATGAAAATTACTATTTCTACAATGATTAACGGTAGAAACTATTTTATAGTATTTATTTAATAAGATTTATTTATTGTTATTTACAACTGTATAAAAATATATACAACAAGTAAATTTGCTGTACGTGGCATAGTGACATGATACAAACATGTGGAGAATCTACTCATTAGAACTCTAATAACATTTCTAAAGGAGAAGATCTCGAGGCCATTTTCTTTTCAGACGCCTAGAAGGAGAATTAGGTAATAAAGGAGAAGCCAGATTAGAAACAAGTTGATTTTAGTGGTTGGGAAGTTTATCATGGAAGGAATGGCATCTGGTTCTGGCCAAATCGGAAAAATATGGGACATTGATTTGTGACAAAGTAAGGAGTATTAAGGATTTTGGACTGTAAGGATTGGATTCTGGAGGAATTTGATAGTTTAGTGGAGCCCCAAAGCTCAACTCCGTATGTCCAAGTAGGCCTTATAATTGTCATGTAGATCAGTCTTTTGTAATGGATTGGCATTCGACGAGCAGTTTCTTGTCTTTTTAGTCTTGTAGGAGGATTCCATGTCAGTCGTATGTTCAGATGTAGTCCTAAGTAACGGATCTGTTCGACAGGAATAATTGGGTTTTATTAAAGGATACTGTAGGGCAAGAGGTCATGTATAACAAATTTAACAAGCTTTAATTTGGGTGCTGGCAGACTATTGTATGTCTGATGGTTTCTGAAATAAAGTTTTTCATAAATCAAACTTATTTATCGAACAACTATAAATCAATTTATTTTAGCAAATATCATGAAAACTACTACTCCTACGAAATAAACTACTTTATAGTCCATTAAATCAGCTTTAATTGAGTGCTAATAGACATCTATACGTCACATAGTTCCTGAGATTTAGATTTCTCAAAATAAATTCACTAACTACTAATCTTCCATTAGATTTTTATGAAATGTTGCTTTTTAAAAAGCAGTATCTCGAGAACTATTGAACGCAAATAGCTCTATTAGGGCTTATATTTTAGAAAACTCACTCTACTTTAAATGACATTCTTTTATGTTTTCTAGAGTTGATGGTAGTTTAAAAGATATAAGCTAGGAATGAAAAAAAAATTTTTTAAACGTTTTGAAGCAGCCGCCATTTTTTATTCTCTCTATCTATACTTGGCAAATTTGTCAATTTTGACTAGTAATTACACATAGTTTTCATTAAAATAATAAACAATGGGGTGAAATAACTGTCTTTTTTTCTTCCCGGCAATACTGTTAGAATTAAATTGAAAAACAAATTTACTTTTTTTTTTATAACGTATGGTTAATACATACATAATTGTATATGTATAATGTATTGCATTATATTATTATGTATTCTGTAACCATATAAAAAATAAAGAGGTTTGAAAAAAAAATTTTTTTAGAACGTATGAAACAACTACCACAATAATTCTATTCAATCAATCGATTTAACTTTGCAGAAATTTAAAATCATTAAACAATAAACAAAATTATGTCTAATTAATGATGCTTTAACACTTTACTTTAATCTGTATTAATATAGTCATTTATATAAGTTGTTATGAACATATACCTTAAAAGATGGTGGTAATTATCCAATTGGGAATAGGAAAAAACATAATTATAAAGTATATATATTTTACTATAATTTCTTGGTTCATCGTTTTCTAAGAACCTATATTAACAAAGTGCGGAACATATACCTTAGCACTGTTATGTATTTGATAAATAAATATAAGGGTTATTTCACGAAATAATTATTTAATAAAATAATTATAATCAAATAGCTACCTGTATTTATTCCCTAAAACAAGCATTTCATGATGTAATCATTCATTAAAATGAAGTAATATAATTTGTTAAAATAACGAAACTGTCGTGTTGTGAAGTATATGACAGTTACCGCTATAACATTATTTACTGAGTTTTGTCTCACTAGCGGCAGTTCACTTACTGCTATGTTAAAATGATTTGTATGGTGACACATTACAGCCACTGTAGCAATTATTGCATTGCCATCATTTAAATTGTGCCATCTTAGTTGCCTTTATAAAAATTTAATTTTTATAAAGTATTCACTCTCATAGTATTAGAGAAATTATCATACAGTTCTCGCCTGGGCTGTTCGGTGGTTGTAAACTATCTATTTGTAGCATAGTTCTCCAATATTAATTTTAAAAATTATATCAGAAACATAATGTTTCATTTTAATGAATGATTATTTCAAGAAATACAAACAGCAGTTATTTTTTTGAGATTATTACATTAATCATTTTTTCATGATGAATTCATTTAAATTTACGATAAATCAACACTTTTATTTATTTATTTATTTATTAATTCATTCATTAATAAATGCATCAGATAAACAGTGCCCAGATCCCCCCCTAACAGTCATGACAACGCTTATCGATAACAACGTATTCAGCTAAGCTTTTTATTATATAGACTTTAGTGACGTGGTGTTGAGTTTTTTCTGCCATCCTGTTATTTCTCATGAGCTGATATCATTATACTCTGAAATATGATCATTCTCAGCTGTGGTAATGTTGAATCATTTTTCTATCATCAGTACATGTTAAACTGTTTTATAGCCAGGATTCCAGAAAATATCAATTTTTTTTTAAATTTTTATTTATCCATCAAAAGTAAATCCAATATGGTCCGTCCACATGACATTTATCGGTCGGTATCAAAATAAAATATAGAAATGATAGACGTAAATCAAATTTATTAGTTACATTTTTAATTATTAAAGAACTGTGGGGACTACTACGATTAATAAGCTACAATAGTACAATACGAATTAATTTCTAGCAATAAAACTAATAACTCAATTAACCGAATACTAAAATGAAAATAAATAAAAATAATTGAAAAAAAATATGAAGTGAATAATACTGACATGAATTAACAATTAGTGAATTAATAATAATGACCTAATGAATTCGTAAAAAGTATGGAGTTAAATTGATTAAAAATAAGAATACAATATAAAAAATAATAAAATCTGTAATAAATATAATATTATACTACATACAATGATGTACACAATATGTAATATCGCTACAACCCATAAAGGGTCACGTGTGCAGTACTTTATGAGAAAATACTGTTACTAGACCAACGGTTGTGCAAGCCACCTCCTTGCACAGGTTGATCAGAATCACGCTTGACCGACAGACTTTTACCTAATTAAGGGTACCCACTTTATGAGCCTACAGTTAGTAAAAAAAGTCTACATACACCACAATATAAATTCATTTATGAAATAGTATACATTATTATGTATTAATTAAATTTATACTTTATTTTTTTTCTATTGAATAATTATTCCTTCCATAATTAACTCCCTAACCACCCAAACCCACTCGTTTCTAACCTTGCTTCCTCTTTCATTCCTGGCAATCCTCCGAGGCGCCTGAAAAGAAGATGGCCTCGTGACCTTATATTGTAAACTGTTTTTTAGAGTTCTACTACTGGGTAGTTTATCTACATCCAGTATCATATCATTATGTCATTATGATCAAATTTACTGGTTGTATTTTTTTATACAGTTGTAAATATCAATAAATAAATAAAATAAAAAAAAAATAATTCTATTGAATAAAGGTCTGAAGAAGATTAAATCATGCCTATAATATCATTTCAGAATTTAATACATACAAAACGTTTTATAATAAATGTCTGCAATTAATATTACTTGTACTACAATTATTGTTTGTTACAACTAATAAGTCTACATACACCTTGATTTAATCCTTTGAATGTAAACAAACATTTAATTTTTTTACATTCATGTAGGTTTTATGTATTTTTATTTCCTAAAAGAATCAGTCAGAATCAAAGTCAAGTGAAAACAACTGCTCAAAATAAAAATTTATTGAGAGATTAGGCAGTTAATTGTTGATCGTAAAACCGCAGGGAAATCATTACGCCAAATTGCGAAAATTGCTTATATAAGTGTTTAGGCGGTTCAGACTGTTATTGGATATTATAATACAACAGGTTGCATTGCAAGTAGGCCTAGATCAGAGCGGCCAAAAAGCTTCAGCCATATCATGAGCATGCTATTTTAAGAAGTGTTAATGAAAACCCTAAAATAAGTGCTACACTAGCTACTAATTTATTGTGGGTTTACAACATTGGAGCAATACCTCAAACGGTATGTAATTCGCAAAAAAAAAATCTCAAAATCGCTAGAGACACGCAAGAAGCCGCATATCAGCAAAGTTAACCGAGCTAAGCGGTTGGCATTTGCGAAAAATTACCTTGATAAGCTTATCAGTTTTTGGGACAAAGTAATTTTCATGGATGAGTCTAAATTTAATAT
>NW_027106486.1:29535-31162 GCF_000696795.3 Halyomorpha halys
CGAAAAATTACCTTGATAAGCTTATCAGTTTTTGGGACAAAGTAATTTTCATGGATGAGTCTAAATTTAATATTTTCGGTGCTGATGGCAACGTTAAAGTACAAAGGGAAAAAAATCAAGCCATGAAATTGAAACTTCTGCCCGACAGTTAAGCACGGAGGAGGAGGGGTTTAGGGCTCTATGGCTTCAGCTGGAGTAGGCAACTTGAAGATCATCGAAGAAATGACATATCAATATCTATACGTAGATGTCCTAAAACAAAACGTACGACCAAGTGCTACCAAGTTAGTTCTAGGATCAAATTTTATTTTGCATCAGCATAACGATCCTAAACATTGTGCCAGAAGAGTCGAAGAAGGGTTGCTGTACAATGCTTCAGGTCACTTAAGAACACTACCACAGTCACCTAAACTTAATCCCATAGAGCACCTCAGGCAGGATCTTCAAATGAGGCTGAGGCATTACAAAATAAGAAATAAACGGCAACTATGAGAGGTCCTTAAGGAGGAGTGGTTCAAAACAGATCCTACTTTTACAAAAAAAAAAAAAAAAAAAGTTAACACAATGAATAATCGATTTTCTATTTTGATTTTAACCGACTTTTTTGATTAATAATAAGTGTATGCAGACTTTTTTAACTAACTGTAAGTGGACCGCGAAGGGCTTCCAAACACACAGGGCTGTCTCAACGGCTACAGGTAACAGATAATAATTATATACCACAAATATTATGGACTACTGACTCCAAGGACCCGGGTAGTCCATTGCCTAACCAACGAGCTACTCACTACCACGTTACATGATATATAATATAAAAAAGAAAGTTACCTTAAAACTGAAGAGCAGCTAAATAATACGATAAAAATAACAAATAAATAATATATATAATTAAAAACACATACACACTTATATATTATTAATTTTAATCATAATAAAATGGTTCATTATATAACTAATTTTGGAAATTTCCAGGTGTATGTCATGTCCCTCACTTATCCATAATACATATATTTTAGTGACACTTTGATTATTTACATAGCATTTTTTTAATAAAAAAATCCTAGTATTTTAATTATTTAGAATTTGAATTTATAAAATTAGGACATCGCAAACTTTCAAAAATATTTATATAGCCACTTTTTTCAATGGTGCTCGATTCAACTAATACTGAAGTCTCCTCTTCCCATTTTAAATAAATGTTTCAAAGGTGAGATAAGACTGTCGCAAAATCTGGACTTAGCGTTTTTATTCAATTCAACCAGCGTAAGCCACCACAACACCACTTGGACCCTGCACATTACCTTAAAATGCCACAAGGCAATCGAAGGAATTACAAACTACCAGATATACATACTCCTATATTTACGTATTCAATAACTTATTTCGTCAGGGGTATACGAAAAAAAAATGGGTTTAGCGTACCTAACAAAGACATAAGACAATATTATACAAGTGCACATTTATCATTTCTATTATATATGTATGTATTGTATGAATTTAATAATAGAGGAGGTTACGAAAAAAAGATGGGTTAGCGTTTTCTGTTGCAAGAGGTCTATGGTTTAGAATACTCGGCTATCGTGAGTAATTCATATTACATGATATACATATATCATGTAATATGTAT
>NW_027106486.1:31711-34314 GCF_000696795.3 Halyomorpha halys
AGATGCCTGCTGTATGGAAAAAATGGAGCAAAACAATGTAGAGGAAGATCAAGAGTGAGATGTTTTGATGAAGACCTCACGTTGCTTGGAATAAGGAAAAATGGCCAGCTTAAAGTCCTTGGTGAGGTCCAGGTTCTTGTAGGATCGTCGTGCCCAGCAATAAATAAAAATAAATTTGTACAGGAATATATATAAAAACTGATATATAATTTATTCCAATCTTACCTTAATTCTTTAAACCCTATAATAACTCAAATAAGAAAATTTTCAAAAACAACAAGCCGTAGAAATTATCAATACCTATCACCATTTTATTTTATTTCTAAACTATTTTTTTTTCTTTCAATTTATTATTTTCCAAAACGCAAAACAAAGTTCATAGGAAATAAGAAACAAAGAAAAGTTAATAATATAAGGATATCTATTACATGAAGCAATTGAATAATTATAATACATAATAATGTTTATGGAAAAATATATTGACGATGTACTACATAGTTTTAGTAAAAGGTTGCACATTAAGTGGAGTATTTCGCTGATGTAGCTGGATCACCACATATGGCTTTTATTACAGTTAGATAAATATCTCTAAAACATGTTTATTCTGGAGACAATAGAGGTGAGAGACGTAGCTGAAATTAAGGTCCAATTTGGCGGAGATAAGATATGACAAAAATTGTGATACTAACTGATGCAAACTAGTTTATACTTACTCTAAGAAACTGATTACTCTTAAGATAAAAATGCATATTACAATGTATGTATATGCTATGGTTAGAATGTATAGGTGAAAATTAATTCGTTATAGCAAGTTCAGCCTATTTTAAATATCAGCTTGTACCTAACAGCATAAATAGAACATATAGCCGATGGGATTTTTTTTACAAGTGTTCAGGATTTTCCCGGGAAGATTGAAGGCTGGTCCGATTTTAGGGGTAAAAAAAACTTATTAAAAGAATTAAGCATTTTTGGTTCATAGCTCAAAAAAGTCAAAGGGGCGACGGCAGCAGCGTGGCAACGCGCCTGTCTACCAACTCAAAGGTTGTGAGTTTGAGTCCCGGGGCATACTCGCGTTTTTTAAGCATACTATTATACAATACTCACTCACAGCCCCCCTTTGTGAGGCCTGTTAGCCTAAGGGTGGTACTTACAAAAAAATAGACGAACCCATCCAATGAAAACCACGTCAAGAAACGAGCGAGGTACTTTCCTAGTACATCGCGCGCTGCCTTGGACCTCCAAGGTCTGTCGCGCCACTAAACAACAATAGCTCAAAATTATACATTTTTTCGTCCCATATTATTATAGGCCAATCGATTTGTGTCTTTCAATAGAATAAGAAAAAAATATTACTGATTCTATTAGATCATTTTTCATTCATTAAATGTAAGAAAAAACATAATGAGGATTTCATTAAAGTAAGTCAACGAATTTCTTTTCAGAAAAAAAACAAAAAAACAAATCATACTCGTTTTTAGTTTCTCCTAAAACCCTCAAATATAATATTTCAATGAAATTAAAAATTATAAATTTTTCTCTTTTATTTATTTGGAGTTTTTATAGTTCAGTATTTCTGTTTAAATGCAGTGCTAATATTTAAGCACAGAGAAGGTTATTATCTATAAGCTATATATATTTTATGTTATATATATAAATAAATTATAATTTTTCCCCCTTGATTTATTTGTAGGATTTATTGGTCAGTCATTCCGAACTGTTTTAATACAATATTAATTTTGAAGCCCAGAGAGAGTTATTATTTATAAACTATTTATACTTCATGTAATATATGTACATAAATTATAAATTTTTCTCTTTTATTCATTTGGAGGATTTATTGGCCAGCTATTCCGAACTGTTTTAATACAATATTAATTTTGAAGCCCAGAGAGAGTTATTATTTATAAACTATTTATACTTTATGTAATATATGTACATAAATTATAACTTTTTCTCTTTTATTCATTTGGAGGATTTATAGGTCAGTCATTCTGAAATGTTTAAATACAGTACTAATATTGAAGCAGAAAGGTTTATTATTTATAAACTATTTACACTTTATGTAATATATGAACATAAATTATAAATTTTTCCCTTGTATTATTTGGAGGATTTATAGGTCAGTCATTCTTTTTATACAGTATTAATATTGAAGCACAATGTGGGTTATTATATAAAACATATTTATATTTTATGTAGTTTATATATTTGTAGTTAAACTGTATATATTGTAACATTAAAACTTACATAAATCTATTTTAAAGGTCTCTTAGATATTGATTAGAGGGCTGAAATCTTGGAGCAGAATAAAGGCAGTGAGCTGAAAGGCTCTAAAGAGATCATTGTTTTTATCATTATTTTTGTTTTTAACAAAAAGCACATAGAAACTAATAACTCTAAAAGCCTAATCTAATCTGAAATTTTTTCCTTTCTAATTCTTCAAGTTGGTTAAATTTCTTTTTATGACAATTATTGTTTCATAGTTGTGTGCATTTAGTCTAATGCTAATGATGATGCTCGATTGCATGGTTATTTACTTACGACAAAATAATTTAAAATATCACTGAACCTAAACCAAAGTTGTGTATCTTCAAATTTTAAGT
>NW_027106486.1:35282-44323 GCF_000696795.3 Halyomorpha halys
TATACTCTTTTCTATTTCTTGAGACTGGTATTTATTGTTTAAATAAATCAATTGGTGCTCATCTTAAGTCTCAACATTCTTTGTTATATCATCAAAATGAATACAATGTAATAAATAATTATATAAACAGGGCATTAAGAATAACTGATGCTTGTAGCCTGTATATCGTAAAAAGTAAGATATTTAAAATATTTCAGGAAAATTTTTATCCCAAAACATTAATGCACAAAATAGGAGATATAAACTTCAATAATTCCAAAGATAGCTCGGAAAATAAAATACCAATTAATAAGAAATTTTATGGATTCGACTACATAATGGGTTTATTCAGAAATCATTTAAATTTCAAGGAAGTTGATGAATACAGACAAAACAATAAAATTAAAAATTATTACACCAAATTAAAGGAAGAAAATTGTTGTGTTTAAATTGTTAAGAGTGATACCAATGGCTAGTTCTCTGCACCCCTGTATCACTCCATTATAACTGGTATCAAATTGAATGTACAGTTGTCAATTTCAATAAATATGTTTAAAAAAAATTGTCCAGCTGTCTATGTAGGTGAAACTAAGCAATTGTTTAGTGAAATAATGTATCAACACGGAAATTATATAAGAAATGAGGATTCCAATAAAACAGCACTAGTGCAGCATGCAGCTAAAACAAACAAAAATTCGATTTTGATAACACCATAATTTTACATAAAGAAAACAATATGTTCAAAAGAAAAATACTTGAGTCAATTTATATATCAGAGTAGATAAATTACATAGAAAAAAAATTAAAACAGATAAATGAAAATTGAACCAACACAACACACTGATGCGAAATGTTCTGTTGTAATAGAGACTTTTTTCAAGTTTGAAAAATTTGATTCTCCGAACACATAAAAAAAGTTTTTCTACGAATGCAGAGTTATTCGTTTAGGAATGGTTTTATAGGAAAAACTAAGTACGAGATAGCAAAAACTATATTGTAGTTGGCATCCAATGTTTTTTGAATTTGAACTGGTTGGATAAATTGCAAAAAGTTAATAAAATAAATCTACCTCCATTTATTTCTGAATATATTCATTTTAACTTTTGCTTTGGCTACTAAGAATCTATCTATTCGTACAAATTGGTTGCTATCTTATAAAAAATACAAAATCTGAGATTCCGAAGACAGTGACAAAAGTTGAACAATGTTTAGTTAGGGGATAAAAATTAAAAAAAAAAAAAAAAAAAATAGCACTTGAAAAATCGTATCTCGACAAAGGATAAATCTAGTAACTATTGAAGGCACTATATGTTGATAAACTATCCTTCCTTTAATTACAGACATTTTTCACTAGAAAACACTGCATACGCCACAATGTTTTTTTAATAGATCATTTACACCTGGAGTTAAATACTCACTCCATACGTCCCTAATTTAGAAAACGATGATGAAATTTCTTGTATAAACATTGTGCAAAATTTGCAAGAGGCAACTCGTGGGCACACAATCTTGGCATCTGACGAAGTGGTAAAAAAAATACAATAAAATTACGTAGGCTTCCCCCACCCCCCACTCCCAGAGAAATGAGGAAGGATATTACCCGTTACAACTGAGAGAACATTAGTCTTTGGAGTGAGTTGACCCTCCAGTGTCACGATGTTCCTTTGTCAGTTCAACCGTGGATTAGTGAGGCAGGTTATCGTCAGTACGATAAGTGAGTGGCGCATATATGATATGTAATAGTATAGTATTCATATGCATATATAATAAGAATAAAACTTCATTATTAGAGCATTCATGTAATTGTATAACGCTAATATAGATTTATTATTATGTATATACTTATTATTTATTATTAATGTATACGAATATATAATATATAATAAATAAAGATTTAATATTGCAGTATCTATATGCACATATAATAATAATATAGGTTTATTATTATGTTATATACATACATATATGATAATAATATAGGTTTCTTATTATAGTAAGCATGTATAATATGAATAACGATTTATTATTATAGCATTCATTACAGGTTTATTATTATAGTATTTATATGCATATATAATGATAATACAATTTTATAATTATTATAACTTATATGCTTAAGAATACTATGTATAATTATATGCATTGATATAATTATATAACGGTAATATAGATTTTTTATTATTGTATACGTACAAGTATATAATATAAATAAAGATTTAATAGGATAGTATTTATATGCACCTATAATAATAATACAAGTTTATTATTATATTATTTATATACATATATAGTGATAATATTGGTTCATTATTATAGTATGCATATATATTACTAATAAAGATTTATTATTGTAGTATTTTTATGCATAAATAATAGTAATACAGGTTGATTATTATAGTATTTATATGTATACACATATAAATACTATAATCATTATATATATGATAGTACAGCTTTATTGTTATAGTATTCTTATGCATATATAATAATAATGCAGATCTATTATTATAGTATTCATATGCATATATAATAATAATAATACAGGTTAGTTATTGTAGTATTTATATACATATATAATAATAATACAGCTTTATTATTATAATATTCATATGTATATATAATAAAATAGGTTAATTATTATAGTATTCATATACACATATAAAATTAATTTAGATTTATTATTATAATGTACATATGCATTTATAATAAATGTACAGGTTTATTATTATAGTATTTACATTTATATGTAACGATAATCCAGGAATGTTTTGATATCATTTTAGCTAAAGCTTTTTTTCATTTGCCTATTTTTATATGTTTATATGAAACTCGACTGTTAAATAATGTTGAAGAACTGTATTTTGACCACGTTGCCAGATTTTCTTCACATTATATTGTATTCTGACATGCGTGCCTTTCAATGAAAGAATAAAACTAAAATTTCGAAGCGACCTTGGGGAACTGGTTGTGGTTGATTGTAGGCCGAACCTCACGATCCTCAAAAAATACGTACCACTGACATTCCAGTAAAGTGATTAATTTATCGATATCATCGCTCTTCAAGGAAAGAAAAAATATTTTTTTTAAATAAAAGTTTTCCTTAAATAATTGTCAAACATTATAATTGTAAATACCCAAAAGCTAATTGAAAATATTCGGATATTATAATTAAACTAAATAAAGTAATTAAATAAAACTGATAAATGTTTGGAAACTGATATTACCAATAATAAACAGCAAACATCATTAATGAAGTAACTAACAATACTCTTTTCACGCATTCTCACCTGATCAGAAAACTGCCACCTCCAACGTGCAAATATTGTCAGTCCATTCTAACGATTAGACATATTCTTAAAGAACGGACTCACTATTTGCCAATAATAAACAGGATAGGACTGACCCCAAATTTATCAGAAGCTCTCACAGATGAGGAAGCTAAAATTACATTAGTGTTTCAATTTTTAAAAGCACATCGCCTTCTTTCTAAATTATAACTCCTCTTATTTTTTTTAAATTTATTTTTTACTTTTATCACGCCATAGGAGTTGATGACCAGAGAGTTTTACGCCTTTAAGCAATAATCAACAACTATAACAACACTAATCTAAGTCCATCTCTTTTCTATTCATTGCTTGAACCTTTAATCACATTCCGTCCACTCTATTCCCGAAGAATAGCAATTAACTGTGCCAAATAATATTTGTAAATAGATAGAAAGATAGATGAGAACTGTAAAAAAATATTATTGGATGTTTTTATTATTTATTTAGAATCTTAAAACCAACCCCCTCGGTTCACAGATTCTAAATAGATAAATATTATCGGATATGCTAAAAATTCAGATCACTGTACAGGATAGAATAGGTCACTTCATAAATAACAAATAAATGTATCATAGTAACTTTGTGCTAAAGATTAATTTGGTATAAAGGATAATTATCACCGCTGATAAAGAAATTAGGAAAATAAATAAGCTTCCAAATTTTATACATCGCTTGGATTTTATTTTACATAAAATAAATAAAGAGTTGGTATTCTTAACTTGATTATTTAATCTCCAAGACGTAAGGTGTTAAAGAATGTATAGATATATGTACTACATAAAATCAAATCTTCACTTTTTTTCTTTTTTTTTTTTTTTAACGAGTTGTTATACATTATACAGGACCATAGTCGGTTAAGGAATCATGGTTCGGATAAGCGAGGATCAGATTAAAGACAGTCCACAGTATGTTCATATAATCATTATTACCTATTTTTCCCTTGTATTTTATTTTTAGTTTTAAAATATGCCTTAAGATTTATGAATTTGTTGGCTTTTTATAATTTTTTTTTTACATGAGATGTTTCTAATTTCCTTAAATCCCATACGTATGTATATAAACATTAATTCCTGCTTCCTGTAAATTATTTTTAGTTCTTTTATTTTAGTATCATTCATTTAATTTTATTAAACGTTTGTCGCTTTATTTTATTTTTTCCTTGGAATTTTTTTGTTAGTTTTCTTTTCCAATTAACTGTCAAAATGATATTTTATAACTCTATTTATTTTTTTATTTATAATTTTGTTTTTACTTTAGGCTCTAAACCTCTCTTTGATGCCTGAAATATTATTCTAAAGTTCCGGTATAAATAAGGAATTTTAATATTATGATTATTATTGAAACAGCAACAAACAACTCATTTAAAACAATTGAAATTTCCAATTGTAGTACTCACTTTCTTAATTTCAGCAAACTTTACAGTAATGATTAAAAACTACTAATTTAAATTAAACCAGCTTTTAAACTTTTTATTTATATATATTTTTTTATGAAAATATAATGAAGTCGCGCACCTTCGCATAACTTAATAGATACATTTTTACACGATCTTTCCATTCTGAAGCAAATTTCCACAAACATATTCAAAATCATTAAGATTGAAAAAGTTTGAGAGAATTTCAACGCACATATAAAATATTATGTTCTACATTTTTATTTTTAATTAGGGAAACAGCAGATGAATTATTAATGAGTTATTCCTTTGTTGTAAACAATTCAATTTCGATGATAATGATGTGTCAAACTTGAGAATTTAATTATTGTTCTAAATAAAATGTTAACAAATGCAAAGTAAACTACTGTAAAACATTTTGTAGCAGAACAAAATATTCGAGATTAGCATGATCATATTTATAAGAAAAAAAATAAAAATACATAAATATAGTGGAACAAAATATAATTAACTGCCTCTGCTGGATTTGAATCCGGGTCCTTAGAGTTAGTAGCAATGTGCCTTACCACATTTCTCCTTCATTTAAAAATGAATGTAGACATAATAAAGAAACCTCAATGCACAATATTTCCAAGTCCGGTTTTCAGAGGAAAACTCTAAAAAAATTCTCAAATATACGTTTTTATATCATTTTACTATTTGTGTGTGGATTTTATGGCTTTTCATGCGTCTCAAGTGATAGTTAAATATATAACTATAGATTCGGAAAATTGATGTATATCACTATGTACTACAATTCTTTTTATTATATTCAACATTCTAGTTTGTTCCTTTTTCTTTCCCACGGTATCTTATACATCTATATTACTATATCTTTTTAATTTATTATTTGGTCTATTTAGCTAACTATCAATTACTTTTATTATATATATTTATTCATTTGTAATTATAAATAATAATTAGAAATGGGTCATTATTTCAAATATTCAAAAATTGATGGTACATTTAAAATAGTTTGCAAATTCAGTACGTATGTCCTATCAGACTATGTCAATGATAATACAGCTTAGCTAATACAAAAGAATATTAAATTGTAATACTCATTAATAAGTACAATAATAAATGCTCTATACGTTTCGAATATGTATAAAATCGATAATTTGCAGGCGTTCTTAAAACTTTTCGTCGAAAATCATGATAGAGTGCTACCAATGGGTAGTTTCTCTACATGTTTGTACCATACCATTATGATTTCCTCAAATTCACTAGATGTATTTTATGTACAGTTGTAAATATAAATAAATAAATTTTTAAAAAATATATAGTCCTAATATAAATACATAAATATCATGTATAATTAAGTGAAATTTAAAATAAACATAAATTTGTAAAAAATAATTTTTAATACCCATAAATAAAATCAATTTATGAGCTAAATTAATTTAAGCTTTATTTAACTAACAAACTTGAATCCTTATAAAACAGGGATTCCATAATTACCCTTCAGAACTTAGGATGGTATTCTTAACGTGTTGAAGAACGTAAACATTTCTAATTATGTAAATTTTCTCCCAACAATTGTTAGACAGTTAGTTATCTGTGGACAATCATCTCGGGGTATTAAGTAAGGCTTTAAGCTAACAAGCAATAACTGTAAACCTTATCTCAACATTCGTACTATTATGAAATTAATTCTGTGAGACAAAAGATAACTCTCATTCAAGAAATATTGCACTATAAAACTGTCTTCTGCAATCTTACCCTACATATTGTCTCTACATCAGAAGACAATTTTAAAAATAAAACAGATAGAAGGCCAAAATATTAGCCTAGTGATGGAGCCTCTCATGTGTTTACAATAATATATGATAGTATATCTAATCACTTCATAAGATTATTCTAACTAAACATGAATGGATGTTTTACACACACCTGAATGAACTAGAGGAGGCTCGTTCCAACACGATCAAAACAAAGATGAATCGTGTTGGAACAGACCTAAGAACGCTGTAAAGTCTACTTCATGATGTTTTGTTTAACTGCGTTTTTTTCCATGATTCCATTATTTATAAGTTATTTAAACAATATTTACCATAAACAAACAAAAGTTGATACATTGTTGTTGTTGATATTATGATAAATCAATAAATGAATCATAAATGGTAAAAAATTGATAACTGATAATTGAATAGAAAAAAAAATAAAAAAAATTGATTGACAATCGTGGAATTAGATAGTAGTAGATTGAAAACAGTGAAAGATGAAATATAATACCATGTAGGTAAGAAGATATGTAAGTAGTGTCTTAAAAACTGAAAAAACAAGTATTGAATCTGCAAATTGAACAATATGATAGAAATATAGTGAGTGACTTATATCTGAATTAAATTATATAGCTATACCTAAAATATATGCGTTAATCAATTTGTCGATTAAATACTCGTTTTTTGAGTTTTTTAGACACTACTTGCATATCTTATAATATACATATCTTCTTACCTACATGATATTATATTTCATCTTTCACTGTTTTCAATCAACCATCTAATTCCACGATTATCAATCATTTTTTTTTTTACTATTCAATTATCAATTATCAATTTTTTACCATTTATGATTCAATTCAATATTTTGTATAATTCCAAATTTGTTTGTATACTATTCCTTTTCAATTTTATGTTTCTTTAAATGTTGTTGTTATCTCTTTTGTTCTATAGTCCTGATGAAGATCTGAATTTCAGGTCGAAACGTCGGCATAAAATAAATAAATATTGTTTTGTTTATTTATGTTGTTCTTTGCTGACCGCATCTCCCGACAAACTTCTCCAATCAAAATCATTTTGAGTTAATTTAAGTATATATAATTAAAAAATAAAGTGTTCACGATACACCACCTCTCTCCCCTACAGTTTATTTATTTCGAGTAAAATCTAAAATTACCACTCAGTTTTCTTCTGGAGCACCATATTAGTAAAAGTACATTAAAGAACTTCATAGCGCATTATTAAAGATTTTTACATCCAATGATTCCTTAAATGTTTTTCCTTGAACATGGAACGTGGAAAAAACAATATTTTGTGAATTAATTTTGCCGAAAATCATGAAATTCTATCTCCAACAAAATATGAAATTACTTCGTCAACTTCGTTCTACTACATTCATCCATCGTTAATGTGAGTGCTAATAGACATCTGTACAACATATGGTTACTCAGATTTAGTACTTCATTTACCAAACGTTTTGTTCACACAACTAAACAAAAAAAAAATAAGATAAAAATAATAATTCTGAATAAGAGACAAAAGTAAAGTTAATAACAAACAACTGCCCTCAAATGAGAAAAAAAAATAAAATAACAAGTTATTGAAAAAAGGACGATGAGAAAATTAATTAAATGGAAGTTAATAGAATCGGTAGATATAGAATTCATAACAGGATATCCTGCAGCAGCCGAGGCTTCAGTCTTCGGGTTGAGGTTGGGTTTCCCAGGTTGTAGGTCACTGCTCCTTTAACTGTCGGCAACTAGGAGTGGGACTTCATGAACCGTTTTTTGATGTAATCCTCTAATGATTCCATTTGTAATTCCCGATGTAATTGGCTATTTATTACAAAGCAAGGATCATTCACTCCTGAAATATAGTTTTCCCAAAATAATTTCGGTAATAATTGATTTTTCGTTATGAAATTTTGTATTTTTAAAATGATATATTTTGAAAACTGTTAAACATAAACAGCTCTACTATAGCTTATATTTTATAAATCTACCTTAAATGATATTCTACTAGGTTTTTTTTTTAATTTCAATTTTTTTTAGTACTGTAGGTAGTTCAAAAATATATTTACAGAATAAAAAAATGATTTTTTAAATGTGCTGAAACAGTCAACATTTTTCATCTCCCTAATTATGGTTGGCAGAATCATCAATTTTGACTAATAGCTATATAATTTTAGAGGTGAAATAAATACCTACCTCTTAGTTATTCAACGAAAAAAAGAATAGCAAAACATTAAGTAGTTGTTAATTAATTAATTATATGTAATTTATTCCCCATGATTTTTAGATGGGATAGATTTTTTTTGAAAAATGGGTAATCATTTTAGGATTTAGTTTGTGAATTATGAAAGTGTTTGATATTCCAAATCAAAAAAAGCCTTTTCTGGCATTTCAAGGCCAGTTCGAGTTTATTTTGATAAATATTATGAAACCAGCTACTCCTAGGATGACAATTAAAAAATACTTCACATTCAATTCAGCTTGCTAAAAGAGCTTTGGATTCAAATTTTAACAAAGCTACTCTACATAAAGAGGTGTTATGTTTTTTAAATATTTATGTTATGTTACA
>NW_027106486.1:44373-56507 GCF_000696795.3 Halyomorpha halys
AAATATAATAGAACATTACAGGTGTTCGTAAAGTAAAACGAACGTCCGCTGGAGTGTACCTGCAATAGTTCAATAAATATTTCTCAGGGTCATTTAAGGTTATGTATTGAATCATGTTGCAGAAAATAAAACGAAATGCCTTTTTTTTTTTTTTTTTTTTTTTTTAGATAAAAATTATATAATTTCATAACAATATATAACGTAAAGTTTTTTTTTAGAAAATAATTAAATTTTTCAAAATTCAACTTTGCGAAAATTGTTTAATGCTCTAACATACAAGGCTGTTTTACATAGAACAATAAACATCTTCCTTATTCAGATTCGAACCTGCTCCTAAAATCACTAGGCTTTTTTCCTGCCTACAGGACTATAGTGGTTGAGTATGATACCGGTCAAACCAGCTCCTATAAAGACTACTTCCGTGCCAAATACTCATCCTTGTTCTTCTTTCTTTATACATTTTTTTTTTTCAAAATTATACGTATATATTTTTATATATCTTATATCTATCAATTTTGGCTAATGAAGAGTAATTTTCACATTACTAATAAAATGCCTTTTTCTTTTCATTAGGTTAAACTTAAACTTAGGTGAGCATAAAAAATTTATAATCAACACGAAAATTAAATCTAATGATATAATAAAAATTTTCTTAAAAAACTTTTATAGAAAGAGGATTCAATTGCATTTTTTTTTAATTCTATAAAATGAATGCAGGTACGTAAAGCATTAAGTTAAACTTTTCAATTCAATTCCAAGGTTATACTTCTACATTGAAGAGCTATTCATTTTTTTTTCTAATGGGTTGATAAGGTTTCGACATTATTTATGAATTCTTAAATACACATAACAACTAATAATTTACAAAGATTTCATTTTGTATTTTAAATAAGATTAAAAATTTTTATTTATTCTAAAAAGATGTTTATAATTTAATTTATGATAATAAAAACAAAAAAGTAGCTAATTATCCTAAAATTTTAGTAGCTAATTATTCCCCAAAACGAATAATTCCGCTCTCCGCTTCACAGAACAGCAATCAGGCGACTCATTCGGCCTTGGTGTAAATTACCTATTATATTTTTTATATTACATTTTTGATTGAATCTCTTATTAATTTTTTTTTTTATATTATTTCTTATGCTATACTTACATTTCTGAATTCGTGGAAAATAACCCAAACGAAATAGCACGAATGGTTTCTTTTTCGAAACTGTATGTTTGACGTCATAAATTAAATATAAAAATAACAATTGACATTTATTAAAAGTAAAATTTTCAGAAATTTGTAGATACACGACATAGGATATGATCAATACCTTAGACTAAACTATCCTATTATCACTTATAAAATGCATTTGCAATTTGACCTAAACATGTAGATAAATAAAGAATACACATTGTTTAAATTAATGATCTTCTACTGGAAGAGTTTCTAGAACTATTATGAAATTGGTGCATGACAATTGTTTAATTATTTGTAACAATGATCTAAAGTACATTTATAATTGAATTGCAGGTCAGCTCTCGGTGTTTGTGGCTGGTGCAGCCTATTGTTGGTTCGAGCCGCTGACACTGAGGCTCAGAGAGGACCCCAACTTCATGATGAGCACAGAAGGGGTTTCTTGGCTGATCGCACTCATTGAACTTGGGTGTGTCATTAGTCCTATTATAGCTGGCTATTTATCAGATAGGTAAGCTACTCAAAATAAATTGGCAAACAAAAGACTAGCAAGATTATTGAACTTGCACATTAATGACTATCCATTTCGATTTTATTACAGATACGGCAGAAAACCTGTGTTATTAAGCGTCGGGCCAATGTGTGTCGTGGGCTGGGTTATGGCTGTACTCTGGAAGAATATTTGGGTCCTTGCAGTCATGCGTGTACTTCAAGGAATGGCAGTTGGAGTTGGCTTCACCTTAGCACCAATCTACACGGCAGAGGTCGCGGACCCCAAGTTGAGGGGGGTACTTTCAGGAACCTTCCAGACAGCTTTCTACACCGGAGCATTGTACGTCTTCTGCACCGGACCATACCTCAACTACGACAACTTCATCTATACTTCCTTACCAGTTCCCATTGTGTTCACCATCATTTTCAGTTTCTGCCCAGAGACCCCCTACTACTTTCTAATGGACGGGAAGGAAGAAAAGGCCAAGGAAGTACTCAAGTACTTCAGAGACAGCATAGACGTGGATGAAGAAATCGCAAAGATGAAAGCTGCAGTTGAGGAAGAAACGTCGGGTTCCAGTTCTTGGAGGACTCTTTTCTTCGACAAGGGGGAGAGGAAAGCCTTCATAATCGTCAATATCGTCTGCCTTGCGAAATTCATGACTGGGATGCCAGTAATAGCAAACTACGCAGTTGAGACTTTTTCCATGGCATCATCCTTCTTGCCTCCGGAAGAGATGTCGATCGTCCTGATGAGTATACTTGCTGGGATCGCAGTTTTGGCTGCTTTCCTCTCTGATTGGTTTGGCAGGAAGCCACTTCTTCTTGTCTCTTGTTTCGGTTGCTTTATCGCTCACTTGTTCACAGGATTGTACTACTATCTGCATGAGAGGACGTCCTACGAAGATCAACCATGGATGCTGTATCTTGGAATTGTCCTTTATTGTTTCTTCTCCGACATCGGACTGGGTCCTCTTTTACAGACCCTCTTGGGAGAAATGTTTGGAGCCAACACCAGGGGACTGGCAGGTGGTATCACTGAAGGGTTGGGTGCTGTTTGGTGTTTTGTAGCTCTTAAGTTATACAGTCCCGTGAATGAAGCGTTAGGAGTCTACTTTAACTTCTGGTTCTACTCCGTTGTAGCTTTTGTTAGTGGAGTTATTTTATGGATCATGCTCTACGAGACTGCTGGAAAGATGATCGGGGAGAAGGAGGACAAGCCTAATAAAGGTGCTTCGTAAGTAAAGATAGTGAAGCCATGTTAGATGATTACATGATAGGTATATTGTGATATTGCCTTTATGTTAAAGGCTTACAACATTTTTATTGCTGTAAATAATAAACTAATATGTGATCTCAAAAAAGTTTCCATTTTAAACTTTTTCAATGAACCAAAGGCACGGAATATATAATAAACATATACCCGATCCTAAATCCCATCCGCTTACTTATTTGATACAACTATCATTAGATAAAGAATAATAACTTTGATGAAGAAGTTTAAACTAGAATCACAAAAGTTTATACCTAAGTTAATGTTTTAACCAAGTTTATGTTGTGAAAAAAAAAATGACTCTTACTGAGTTGAACATTTTAAGCAATTAACGTCTAGTTGAATCAAGTTTATATTTAATAGTCAGAATATTCTTATGTTTTTGGTTAACCACGGTTCTAAGGCGTAGGGAAAAGGAGTTCCAGAAACAACATTTATTATATATTTATGTATTTGTATTATTCCATATTTCTATCGTTTCCTTATTGGATTCGATCTACAGTTCTGAGAAATCTATTATCTTTCTATTTAAATAAAAAACTAGATAACACAGACCCTATGCTATGCTATGTTATGCTAGATGTAATTGAATATGTATAGCATATTATGATTAGATATTATTATCTTTTTATTTTCACGCTCACAAAAGTATTCCTTCTATATTTTGACCAGCTCATTTTTCTAAGTGTCCAATTTTGAATGTATTATTGATATCATTTAACATTTCATCCAGGTTTTATTTTATTTCAATTATTTGTTCTGTATTATTTTTCTTTCCTGGAATAAATTCTTATTTTTGTGGTACTGTTACGTCAATAAATTTTTTTTTTATAAATTATAACATGTATAAATAAAAAAAAAATAACTCGACTCTAAATTCTGTTTTATTTTTTTTAAAGCCCCTTTTGCAGATTTTTTTTATTAGATATTCGACCAGAGTTCGAAGATATTTTGAATCATGTTAGAACAAACCTACAATACAACCAACTTTTTATCACTCCTCATTCATTTTTTCATCAAAATATTTTGTAATTTTTTTCATTCATGCTTATTATCATTTTCATAACGTATTTATCCATTTATTCAATCAAGTTTACTTGGATGAATTTCATAACTAACTCAGACTATGGATTACTTGTTCTTCGGGCGTCTTATTCTCTTACTCATCTTTTGGCTGAGCTAGGAGTCAGTGACAGATAATCGTGGCGGTGCATGTACTAGCCGGATGGATGTGTCTGTTCCTTATTTTCGAAGAGATTAAGTATGAAGTACCAATGATTTTCTGCGCTCTTGTTGTCATGAAATATTTTTTTATTTATTGACATTTACATCTGTATTTACACAAAAATACATCCACTAAAGTTGGTGCTAGATAATGATGGTATAATACAGACTTGTCGAGAAACTACTCACTGGTAGAACTCTAATATCATTTCTACATTATAAGGTCTCCAGATTTATTTTCAACCTTCCTCAGAGGATTGTCAGGAAATGATGAGGAAGCAAGTTTAGAAACCAGTGGGGTTTAGGGATGGTCAGGGAGTTTATAATGGAAGGAATGATATCTGGTTCGGGCTAGATTCGTTCCATAAAGAACATTAAGGTCTTTATGGATGATTTTACTTGTGACTAAGTAAGGAGCACTGATGATTTTACGAAGGATTATGAAAAAAATTAGATAAATTTAGTGGAGTCCCAAAGCTGAACTCTTTATATCCACATATGCTTTATTATTGTCATGTAGATCATTCCTTTGTAATGGATTGGAAGCTTAGGCCGTTTTTCAAGTAAGTGCTGTAATCGACGTGGAGTTTTATGTTAATCTTACCCCTGTCAAACAGATCCACTACCTTGGACTACTGAACAAACGGCTAACCAGGAATCCTCACAAAAGACTGAAAATATAGGAAACTACAAGTCGATTTTGACTTACTAGTCAACATGGACAGTTACTAGTCAACAGTAGACACTTACTAGACAAATGGTCCTCCTTACTTTGTCACTAATAAAATCATCCATAAAGACCTTAGTGTTCCATATTTAACCGATCTAGCCCAAGCCAGATATCACTCCTTCTATGATAAACTCTCTAACCATCCAAACCCATTAGTTTCTAACTTTCTCTTCTATTCCTGACTATCCTTCGGAGCGTCTGAAAAGAAAATGGCCACGAGACCTGCTAATGTAAAACTTTATTAGAGTGCTACCAATGGGTAGTTTCTCTACACGCCTATATCACTCCATAATAACATACATCAAATTTCAGTAAATGTATAATTATGTACAGTTGTAAATTCCAATAAAGATAATAAAAAAAGCATGGCATCAAGTGAGGGTTTATTGATTTTCCATATTTAAAGAAAAGTAAAATAGAGTCTCTACTTTCAGAGTACCAGAGGTCACGAGTTTTTATGAGAATTTAAGTAATAATTGAATAGGTTTTCAATAAAAATTTGAATTTTTATTTTATGGTAATAAATAACATTAAAAAAATTAAAGACTCTATTACAGTTATACAGCTTATATCAGCATATATATCAGATTTGTTTTTTTGTTGTCCTTTACAATTGACAATGAAGCTGTACTGAAGATTATGAACCATATCAGGTAAAATACGGTTGAGAGAGACAAAGATACAATTTACACAGTGCTCTGGATATTAATAATAAGATATCAATGCCCCAACGAAGAAAAGGGACTCAGTGAAAATATAGCAAGAAATAAACAGAATTAAAAAAAAATTATTACCAGTACTTCCAAGAGTTATATATTTAAAAGTAGTTTTTAACATTGCGGCTAAATTTAAGATTAAAATAGAAAATAAATTTGAGAGGCCTTGTGTAAATGAAATATTTCCTATTAAATTAGTTTTATATTAAATAATCTATATATCACCAGCAAATTGACATATCTAATACTCTGATTGTTACTCCAATTGTTACCAG
Source organism: Halyomorpha halys (assembly GCF_000696795.3). Classification (NCBI taxonomy): domain Eukaryota; kingdom Metazoa; phylum Arthropoda; class Insecta; order Hemiptera; family Pentatomidae; genus Halyomorpha; species Halyomorpha halys. The sequence goes on from NW_027106486.1 coordinate 50,267, forward strand.
CTCCCAACCACTGTGTTTCACAGCCTTACGAAGAAATTTAAATCACAGAACTTTATTAGCATAATATGAAATGAAAACATAAAATGATGAGACCCTTTGGCCTTAAGTATTGGACAACAAGTACCAGGTGAACATTACAAAAGCTGAACACTAAAATAATAAGCTCGAGGACCAATCCTTGCTCTGATAATCCAAAGTGGTGTATTTGTACACCTGTGCCTTCAATTGGATTAAAAATTATCGCTTTTATTCCAGGTGTGTATATAAGATAAACAAACATTTTTTTTATAATGAGAACACATGCAATTGGATTATAAATAGTAGAAAATAATCAATAAATTGTAGTTTATTACATTGATGATAAATCTTACTAGTAGTAACTTTTGGGTTTTAATACACATGTTAGTCTCTGAATCTACTATTTTTGTTTACTAATAAAAGAAACTTTGTCCTGTTCCTCGGAAATTTTTTAAATTATAGAAATTAAAAACAATGCGTTTTCGGACTTGATTCTTTAGCTATTGGAAAAAACAAAAACAAGATGAAATAATCATTCTAAAAAAGTTAAACTTTATTGAAGGAAATTCTTTTTAGTATTTCGCTAGTAACTGAAATATACCCGTGTCGTAGTGTAATATAATTTATTTATGTGAGAGAAGAAGATGCAGAGGCTACGCCATATTATACACAACTTTTTCCTTACAGACTGCTATATACAACTTATCTCCTAGAGAGTCCTTCGACTTCTCTCTAGAATAATAAATCTTATACCTAACATGAGGACGCATTTATGTCCCATATGAAGATGGGGACAGAAAGCTGTTGTAGAAGAGAGTTTGTATGAACTTTGAGTGGGGGGGGGGTTCTCTCCTCCACCCCTTATTTCGAAAATAGAAAAAATGTTTTTACTTATAACTTGTGAACTAACTATATTGAAAATAAGCATTCCGTTAAAAAAATTTAATCAAGCAAAATATACTATAATACGCATTTTAGATTTGTTTTTCGTTTAGACTCTAGAGCTTGCTATAGAACCTTTTGGGTCCTCTGCGAAAAACTTTCTTCTATGTTTACGGTTTGACCTAGGCATACCTGAAACTTGTAAAATACTTAGTTTATAATAAATGACGTCAATACTGGGATACGATCAGAAAATTAGAACACAGTATTTTTTTTTTTTTTTTTAGCACGCTCTAGTCGAAAAAGAAATATAATAAACTCATTTTATAGGAAATCTTGTTTGCTTTAAATATTTATTGTTTTTTTATCAAACAGAAATACTTAGCTTCCTAGTTATAAGCAATACTACTGAAAACATTTCCAAGATTTTGTTGTTATTTTTTTCGTTGTGAAGCCACTATCGAAGAGAGATACCAGAAAAAATTTTTTTTATTTATTTATTTTTATACCAGATTAGCCTGGTGGGCCTTACATGGTTGATATAACCGTTATATTATATATATATATATGTTTTTTTTTTAACAGTTGATTATGGAGGGATACAGTCTCGTACAAAAGACACCCCTAACTATATACAATGTTCTTATTAAAAGAAAAAAAAAAGAAAAGAAATAGATAAGAATAATGGTTCTTAATAAAAGAGGAAAGTAAAATTAATTAAGTAACAAAAAGTATTAAAGTATTAACAAAAAATGAGGATATTGGTACACTTAAATGAAACAACCAGAAATTTAGAAGCATTTCTTAACGATCGAATTTTTCGGATGATTTTATAGCGCTCTCTTGCACTATCGTAGATTACCCGAGTTACATAACATAAAAAAATCAGTGAAGACTAAAATGACTTTATTCTAACATATTTACAAGAACTACATGTTACTGTTACTGTTAGAGAGTGTCTCTCTTTTTCTAACTTCTCTAACTTAGCTATCTAGACTAGGAAATATATATGAACACTTGAGAAGAGGGGGTAAGAGTATGGTAACACATGGAACCATATGTCTAAAGTGACTTAGGTTCAGTTGGGCAAGGAGCAATTGTTTAAATTTATAATACCGGTTCCTTAACTCCCGAAATAAAACGCAATATACGAATTTTGTACGAACTTTTGTCTACTTTAGCTTCATATAGGATATTTATACACGAAAACCACTTTTTTTCTTGCTATTTGCTAAAATAGAAAACAAAAATGTTTTAATTAATATTAAAATTATAAATTTTCGTTTATAATAAAGTATAACATTTTTGGAATGGTTATTACATCATGCACTTGTTTTTCTTCAGGTGCCTCTATACGTTTATAAAATAATGGCGAATTCGCGCATGCGTAAACGTGTGAATAGGTTATTTATTGTGGCCGAAACAAATGGTCCTGAATTTTTGACTAACCCGTTGAATTTCGGTTTTTAGGTACTGCATCTTTTTTATCATCTATTGTTTCAAATGTTAAATTAAACTTCTAATCCTTACAATCCAAAATCCATAATGTTCCCTACTTTGTCTCAAATAGAATCATTCATAAATACTTTAATATTTCATATGTAACCGATATAATCCAAACCAGATATCAATCCATCCATTATATACTCCCTAATCCTCAAACCCTCTAGTTTCTAATCTTGCTTCTTCTTCTAATCCTCTAAGGCACCTGAGAAGAAGATGGCTTCGGGACCCTCCAGTGTAGATATATGATTACAGTCTACCAATGGGTAGTTTCTTTACATGCTTTTATAACTCCATTTTTATATTAGATCAAATTTACGTAATGTGTTTTTATGTAAATTGCAATAAATAAATACAAAAAAAAATTAAATTCTAGAAGGAAGTTGACATTTGTAGGTTATATCATATTTCTATTAACTTTTGTCATTTTCAACTTATTTTTCTGATATTTACGTTTGCTTTCGTTTAGCCCATATTTATTTTCTTGCATTTTATAACGGTAATCGATTGTAATAGCCAAAAAAAGTTAAACAAGCGTGCAAGAGTATGGGTACAGATTTTTGTTGCTTCCTTTGTTTACCAAATATTTGTATAGGGTGTTTTTTTAAGCCCGATAGAACTTGAAATTGTAAAAAATAACACAAAAAATTAAATTGTAATCAAAATTTTTTTTTTATTCGAAAGATCAATACGTGACATTAACATTTGAAAATGATTTCGGGCATATTGGCACCGCGGCTGTTCTTGACGAAGCGCATTCTGTAAAATTGTGTTCAGCGATGAGGCGCATTTTTGGCTTAACGGGTTTGTTAATAAGCCAAATTGCCGCATATGGTCGTGCGATTTGACACCTCTCGATTATTTCCTAATGAAGTCACTGGTTTATGCTGATAAACCAGCAACAATTGACGCCTTGGAGGCCAGCATTGTTCGTGTTATTCGTGACATACGGCCAGCAGTGCTCGAAAAAGTGGTCCAAAATCGGACGTCCAGAATGCGCTTCGTCAAGAACAGCCGCGGTGCCCATATGCCCGAAATCATTTTCAAATGTTAATGTCACGTATTGATCTTTCGAATAAAAAAAAAATTTTGATTACAATTTAATTTTTTGTGTTATTTTTTACAATTTCAAGTTCTATTGGGCTTAAAAAAACACCCTATACAAGTTTCGAATTTGTGGCAAGTGGTAAACGTATAGATTTAGCATTTCATTCAACGTAAAATATACTCAAGAAACACGTGTCACATATATTAAATCTGATATTTCTTTACAGAACACACTCTGCCTCCCTCCACCTCCCAAAAATCCTTCTAATATTGAAACTTTTATGAACTTCTTTGATTTTTCAATATCTAATAAAGAAACTGTTTTTAAAAAAATTTCTGTAATTGGAATTGTTAGAAAGTTTGAGTCAAGTACTGTATGAAGCATACCTTCAACTTAATTGCCAGATACACTTCACTTTTGGTTGGCTGGTTGGATTTGAGTGGACTCTCTAATTGAAAAATGAAACATGATTTAATGAAAAATAAAATTCCATTGTCTAAGTTACATGTGGTGTAGGTGGTGACCGAAAGAAAACATTTATGATTAAATGGTTAGTAAATTTTGAATGGCTGGGCTATGGAATTGTAGATACTGAGGTGGTTGATGATGATTACTATGTGGTGGTGAATGTTAATTATTGCCATATGGACTTACTTCATTCTTCTTTCTTCCCTCCGCATTTCTACACCTCTCTTCCCTCTGCTGCTGGGAACTAGTCAAGTAAATCTACTAACTCAATGAGCTATTATAGTATATAATGTATTATGGTGGCCCCTTCAATTCAACCTTTCGGTAGACCTTTCGTAGGTTACTCGGAACAAGTACTGTCTGGAAGAGCTTGAGTATTGAAAGAAAAAAATGAAGCTACAAACTCAATTTGATATAATGGCAGTTTTAAGATATTTTATCAGTCTCAATTTTTTTATTAACTTGCACAATATATTGTAAGCCATTCTCTGATGTTTATAATAAATAATTAATAAAATTAAGACAATCTAATCTGACATGTACACTTAAACTCATATTCAAGTGGTTTCCCATTCAATGTGTAACTATACTTGATGATTAATGCACTTGCACCACTCTGTCTACAAAACTAGAGATATTGAAAATTTCATAATTGACGATCGTATAGAAAATTAGGCATTTATCATAAACGATTCACACCTTGATTTAGAGAATTCCTCTCGACCTAAGTAAAATATAATGTTTTTTTAAAGGAATAATTAAACAACGCTCTCAGATCTGGCGCCGGTTTTAGACTCACCATTCAATTATTGTTTCATCACATAATAAAACTTTTTCACAATAGCACTTATGATTAAGTGGTGAAATAAACCATCAATATCTCGCATGTCCCCTCCACTCCTTCAAAATATTTGAATGATATTAGCCGTTACAACTGGGAGAACTTCAGTCTTTGAATTGAACTAACATGGTGAAATAGCCAACTCCAGCATAGTCAAAATGGTTTTGGGAATCGGAGCGTCTATCAACCGTGGTTTGCTGAGGCAGGTTATCGTCAGCACTATAAGTGAGTTGCCTACATATATATATATATAACAATTTTCGGAAATAAAATAGTCCAATAAAGTTTTTGGTAAAATAATTTTTTTATAACTTCAAACTGTATTGTTACGTTACGCTTGTAACGAATATTTTCAGTTTTATTAATTTTAATATACACTATAAGGTAATAAAATAAAATATAGTTCAGTAAAAAATATGTTAATTTCATAACTAGACTAGTCATTTAGAATTATTTTACATAAATACAAGTTTTAGATTTAACAGGTAGGTAAGTTAGTTTAAGTATTTAGGTTCTGTGGAAACTAGAAAAAACGAAATTGATGTGAAAATAGAAAGCGAGGTCAAAGACATAAAATACTTGTAATTTTTCAATTTCAAAATTTTGTCCAAATACTTAAAAGTTAGGCTATTATTCTTCCCACAGTTCTTTAGGGATGCGAAAAAAGTGGCCTGTTACACTATGGGAAAATCAGCACCTTAAGGCTTTTGAAAATAAAGTATTACCTAAAATATTCGGATTGAAAATGAATAAGTAAATTGGGAAATTTAGAAGATTACACAACGCGGGATTGTGGAAATTGTATCCGGTAAATATAATTCAGTTTATAGCATTGCGGCGAATAAGATGAGTGGATAAGGTTGTGGAAAATAAGTATCCCTATAATGTTAATAAACACTTAAACGTCCGAGTTGTAGGCCAAAACATAAATCTGAGGATTCCGTTAAGACTGATTTAGTAAATTTGGTTTTGGAGAGGCGGCACTAGACAGATGTATGTAGAGAACGATTGGTAACAGTATTAAGCTCGTTAAAAGGTTTAGATTGTATGTATCCAGAGCATGGAAAATTTACTCCATCCATCCATTTCACTTAAACACTCTACACAATATGGGTATGTCAGTGTCATTTATATGGGTTCCAAGCCATGTAGGAATCGCAGAGAATGTCAAGCCCTGGGATACCTCCAGTCGCAAATGCCGTAGAAAGGAGGTTGTACTGACCAGACTGAAAATAGGTCACACGAGGCTCACCCCCTCCTATCTTATTTCAAAAGAAACGCCTCCAATCTGCAACAACAATTTGACAATACGCCATATTTTCCAACAATGTCCATATTTCACACCACACCTCAATAACTTATTGATAAAACAATAGAATTAGTATTTCAGTTTTTAAAATCAAAATATTTACTGAGAAAAATATAACGTTGCACGGAAAAAAATAATAAATAAAATAAATAAATAAAATAATAAATAATCA
>NW_027106486.1:56557-63303 GCF_000696795.3 Halyomorpha halys
AGTTCACTGGTTTTAAGGAGCAGATTAGTTGTTATCACAGACAAATGAGGACTATCTCTATGTTTTTGAGAACCTTAGAATTTCCTTTCAACCTAAATATTAAAAAAAAAAATTGGATAGATTAAACACTTGTTTGAAAACTGGGAAACGCATGGTATTATCGAAAATGAAGCACTGCAGTGGAACCCCTGGAAAGAAAGGCCAGAGAGACGTGACGTAGATCAGTAGGGTAAAGGGTAAAGGCCAAGCCAGAAAAAAGTATAAAGAATAATAGTTGATTATTATTTTATAAAATGAAATAAAAAAATAAATTTAAACAAATATAAGAAAAAATAAATAAATTGTAAATGGCATTGATGACCAATGAAGTTTGATGGCACTAAACGAAAACAAACAAACGATTGGTATTGGTATTGAACCTTCGAGTTCACTATGTATTAATCATTATTATTATATACAAGCATAATATTTTTTCATTTAATTATTTTTATTTACTTATTTATTATTATGGTATCATTTAATTTATATAGATTCATAAATATGGTGTGAATGCGATCCATTAGCTCTATTACTAATGTATTCCTTTATTTGACAGAATTTAACACTAAACAACAAAATAAATTATTCTTATTCTACATACATGCACTTACTATAAGAAATAATAGCAAGAAAAATATTATGAAACTGCTTTTAATGTAATTCTGTAACCACAATGCCAACTGAAGTAACTTAACACTTTACAATTAAAATGTTATTAGTATTACTATGATATAGAGCATAATTATACAACACTAATTTATTCATAACGTATACTAATGAGGATAAAATATAACCAGTACAGTGTAGATATGGTTAAACTCAACCACATTCTTAGCATCGGTAAGCGAAAGTAGTGGATACAATTTTGACCAATCCATGGCCAACAATAATCCAAAATTTGAATTAAAATCTTACCTTGACTTCAATCGGAAAAATTTGTTTTTTCAATAGAACTGTATCAAGAAAAAACATTTGCGCGTATGCGTAGTATTGAGATATTCCAAGTAGTCGCCAACCAGCAAAGAATAACAATTTCAAAAAAATCTGTTAAACTGTTCGATTACACATGAATTGCCTACAGACAGACAGACTCGTAGCCGACTTTATTCCTTGATTATTAAAACGTAATACGTTAGTGCAAATTTTCGATTCTGAGAGCAAAACTTTTTTTTAGTTTTCTGCATGAGTGCAAAGTAGTGAAGATGCAAAACCTATTTAAAATTTTGAAACGACAAAGTATACCTAGATAACAAAAATAATTAAAAAGTCAAACTAATGTAAAAAATAAACATACTTAATTATGTGCATGATTTATTTTTATTATTATTTATTTTTTGTTTAATGAAACGCAATAGTAATTATTTTCAACAAAATTCGTTAAACTTGCTAAACAGGATTCTTAAAGTATGTTGATAAACCTTAAATTAAAGGTTTTTAATTTAATTTAGAAAAATTACTGAATTTATAAAACAGATTTAGAATTTATATCTAAATATGTTTTGTAAAAAAAAAAATGAAAAGTTACCACTATCCTTCAATTGTCTTTCTCATAAAATTAGTCGACACGTCAATGTGTCAAGTTTTATACATTATCTTCAGACAAACATGAGACTGTTATCTGAGAAATCTTATTTAGTCCATTAAATAAGCTATCGAGCAATTATTAAAAACGTTATCAAAAAATTATTATTATCTATATTAGAAATCTGATGAGTTTGTTTGAACGCACTAATTCTAAGATCTACCGGTCCGATTAGAAAAAAAAAGTTGTTTGTCTTTAATAAACCAGTAATTAAGGAAATCATTATATTGCGTTAGGAATCATTGGAACGGAGTAGTATCCATAGAAATTAATAAATATGGAAAACTTCATTTCTTTTTCTTTTTCCCTATGCCACAAACTGTGGGCTATTACGCCATTTTCCCTTTCGCAGCCCAATACAATTTTACTCTTCCTCTTAGTTGGTCCGCATCCCGCTCAACATCCTCCAGACCAGCACAAATGGAATCAATTGATCATCAACCATATGGAATCAACCAAATTGACAATCAATCATATGGAAAACTGGAAGCAAATACGTAGTACGAATACGATAAGTTTCGATAGGCAGATGAATAAAATATTAAAACAAGATGTGTTTATCCTATTGAAAGAAATATTAGCTCAATAAAAATTTTGATTTAACTTTAGTTATATATTTATCGTTTATACTTGCCTACGCTCAGTGGAGAAGAAGGTGAGTTAAAGAAAAAAAATATATAATAGCAAATGGTAAAAAAAAAGACAAAACAATAAAGAATAAATTGCTCCTTAGGCGCCACGTTATTTTTTCCTTAGAAATAACGAAAACCCCGAAACAATATGCCCACAATATTACTAAAATATACCCCAATATAAACAATTATCGAATTATGACCATTGGCAAATACCTTTACATGTAGATCCCAACTGTTGAATTATCGTAATATTAAGAGAACATAAAAAAAATAAAAAAATAAAAAAAAACATCGGTAAATTAACAAGTTGAAAGCAGTGAACATGCATAAGAAAGAACAACAAAACTATAGTACAAAAGTTTAATAATAAGATATATATGTACACAGAAAGAAAAAGAAAAAAAATTCTTATCAATGAATCAAACAATTAAAACTTATAGGTTGACTTAACCTTAACAACTAAATTAACATTATTATACAAAAGAGTATAAAAGCGAATTTAAAATAAAAACAAAATGAAATTTAGTTCGATCCCCACGTAGTCTTTGGATGTACTCCAGGCAGAACACAAGGTTGTCGGATATTTCCTTTTCGGTCACCGCCTCACTTTCCCCAGAAGTATAAAGATGACACCTGCCACAACTCTCCTATCCAAGACGTGCTGAAGAAACGTTACTACGCACTCCACTATATCCTCACTTCTAGTGTCAATGACCATCATTTGAAGTAAACACCATAATTTTCAAAAACAAAACATATACGATAACATTTCTCATATGGTGATATTTTGATTCAAACAGTAAAATCACAGAGCCTGGTAAACTATCACCACTTCACATTGAACAATCGTAACGTGTTCATAAACCAAAACTACCACCTTCACAAAACCAAAAAACTTACTCTTCTGAACATATCGCAAGGTTTTTTTTTTTTTTTTTTACTATGACAACCATCAAATCTCTTGTCTACGCAGATACAGCCAGTGTTTTTATTTCACCATGACAACCGTAACACCCCTTCTCTACGCAGATATTGCCAGTGTTTTATTTCACCATGTTGACTGAAACAATTGTTACTTAAAAAAAAAAAAAAATTAGAATTCAATCCGAGAAATGTGAGTTACATTTTGTTTTTATTAACAAAATAGAAAAATCGATTGAGTAGGAGTTCACTGGTTTTAAGGAGCAGATTAGTTGTTATCACAGACAAATGAGGACTATCTCTATGTTTTTGAGAACCTTAGAATTTCCTTTCAACCTAGATATTAAAAAAAAATTGGATAGAGTAAACACTTGTTTGAAAACTAGGAAACGCATGGTATTATCGAAAATGAAGCACTGCAGTGGAACCCCTGGAAAGAAATTACATTAATTACAGCTGATAATGTTTTTGTTACCAAACTAAGTTTTCTTAAAGCAAATATTTTGAAGCCTTAGAGAAAAAAATTATTAAATATCAGTGATGCAGTTAGTTGCAACTAAAATCAATAGAAAATTATGTAAAGTCAATATTTATAATAAAATTTTAGGTCAGCTGTCGGTGTTTGTAACCGGCGCAGCCTACTGCTGGTTTGAACCACTAACACTGAGGCTGAGAGAGGATCCCAACTTCATGATGACCTCGGAGGAGGTGTCCTGGCTGATAGCAGTGGTCGAGATCGGAGCCGCAAGTAGTCCAATGTTAGCTGGATACCTATCAGACAGGTAAGGTACTTATTTAATAGGTTCAATATCCTTACCACGCTACTGAAAAGTCACAACTCATTCTACTTTTATTACAGGTACGGTAGAAAATATGTGATACTGAGTGTAGGACCGATGTGCCTCGTGGGCTGGGTGATGGCATTGCTGTGGAAGAACGTATGGATTCTTGGTGTCATGCGGCTACTCCATGGAATGGCGATAGGAGTGGGCTTCACTGTGGCGCCAATCTATACAGCGGAGGTCGCAGACCCCAAGTTGAGAGGAGTACTCTCAGGCACGTTCATGACCGCAATGTACGCCGGTTCATTGTTTGTCTTTTGCATAGGGCCTTACCTTAGCTACGACATATTCGGCTATGCATGTTTACCAGTGCCCATTGCGTTTACTATTATGTTCATGTTCTGCCCAGAGACCCCTTACTTCTTTCTAATGAACGGGAAGCTGGAGAAGGCCAAAGAAGTCCTAATGTATTTTAGAGATAGCAAAAACGTTGATGAAGAAATAGCGCAGATGAAGGCTGCAGTTGAGGAAGAAACCTCCGGTTCCAGTTCTTGGAGGACCCTTTTCTTCGATAAGGGAGAAAGGAAAGCATTTATAATCGTTAATATCGTATGTATTGCTAAATACATGACAGGGATGCCCGTTATCGCTAATTACGCGATAGAAACATTTTCGAAGAGCTCGTCCTCCTTGTCTCCAGAAGAGATGTCGATCATCCTGATGGTTTTGCTGACTGGGATTGCAATTTTGGCTTCCTTCCTCTCTGATTGGTTTGGCCGAAAGCCCCTGCTTCTCATTTCTTGTTTCGGTTGCTTTGTTGCTCACTTGTTCTCTGGATTGTACTACTATCTCCATGAAAAGACATCCTACGATTCTCCACCGTGGATGTTATACTTGGGAATAGCCCTATATTGCTTCTGCTCCGACATCGGGCTTGGTCCTTTGCTACAGACCCTCCTGGGAGAAATGTTCGGAGCCAGCACAAGGGGATTAGCGAATGGTATCACAGAAGGATTGGCTGCTGTCTGGTCTTTTTCAGCACTCAAGTCATATAGCCCTGTGAACGAAGCGTTTGGTATCTACTTGAACTTCTGGTTCTACAGCGGCATCGCTTTTGTTAGTGGAGTGGTCTTATGGATCATGCTCTACGAGACTGCTGGCAAAACGATCGGGGAAAAGGAAGACAAGATTGATAAAAGTCCTTCTTGATTGGCGATCGTTGAATCAGCATTTCATAACAAGTCCTCGTATTGGACAATATTGCTTCTTTGTAAAGTCTATTTTTATATTTTTGTAAATAAAAACGTTATAGTTGATCTCTATAAGAAGTCCCTATTTTAAATGAGGGCGAAAAATTGCATATACCAAAGATTTTAATATATAAACCTTATTCAACTTTACATTCATTATTTAATATGTTTAGTTATATCTGTGTTCTAATTGTAATGCTTTAATGTTTACAGTATCTACAGTTTTCAATCGAAAAATCCTTTAGCTATTTCTCTTAAATATTTAATCATGTATTAATTAACTTTTATATTCTTACTTTTGATTTGTTAATTTTATTATTTATTAATTTTTTATCATTTCCCACTGGACAAAAATGGTCCACACGTTTGCATGTAAACATTGGTTTGTAATAATAAAAATACTCAACGCAATGTTTTTTTTTGTTTTTTTTATAAACTAACCTTAGCAGATTTTTGATCATCTATACTACATTTGTACTAATGAATACACAATCAACCCAATATCAGCTCACATCCATGTTTTTCTTTAATTCTTTCTACTTCCCTTGATTTTATACTTTTAGTTTAATATAACTAAATTAACAATGAATGCCTTACATAAAATTTACATTATATATTTTACAGTGAAAAATGGAATCGTAAAACAGTTGTATTGAATCAATCACAGAGTTGTAAAATAATAAGATATTACAACTCCTCCACCTTTATTTCGATGATTTTTACTTTCGACGTGACGTCGGAAATTTATCGCCTCATCAGTCTAGAATATGTACATCAGTCCCTCAATTTTATTCTTTATGTCTTACTTCCTCAGAGTATCATCGTTGAAGTTGTTAACTTTAATTTAGATGTCTTAATTGTCAAGTAATGCTACAAGGTACAAGGTAATTTTAACAACACAACTACTATGAGGTAATTTTAACATACTGTTTAATGAAAATGGATATTGGCATTAATATTATTAGTTAAAGTTCATTATGTCTCTATTCAGTATATGTTTCTTCTGCTATACATTGACATCATAGCCGTTCCTAATACTATAATATAAGAGAGATGAGTGTACTTTAGGTGAGTTTTTTTTCAATCTTTCATGAAGCAGCAACAGTTTTTATAACTTCACTCTAATGGTTTGAAGAGATTGTGATAATTCTTATAATTATATTATTTCAAATTCTTGAGACAAGGTAATTATTTATTAAATAAATCAAAATTTCGTATTCAATTCTGTCTCAACACTTTATTTTTCACCAGTCCAAACATTATGCAGAGATTTTAAGGAAAATAAATTTATAAAAATAATGGAGAAATTTGTTACTAGTTACAATTAAATGTAATAATGGAATTTTGAGAATTAGAATAAATGCCAAATTGAGACAAAAATGCAATTTAAAATAAAATATATTAATTTTAAAACAAGGCAGACCTGTGTGTGTGGGAGGTTATAAATGGTTTGTTATATGGTGGTGTATTTAATTGTTGATAATCTTATAGAGGAAAATTAAATGTTAATGATTTTAAATTTTAAATAAATAGGTAA
>NW_027106486.1:63356-64563 GCF_000696795.3 Halyomorpha halys
AAACAAGGCAGACCTGTGTGAGTGGGAGGTTATAAATGGTTTGTTATATGGTGGTGTATTTAATTGTTGATAATCTTATAGAGGAAAATTAAATGTTAATTAATGATTTTTAAATTTTAAATAAATAGGTAACTAGACTTAAGCTTAGTAAGCTTATTAATAATAAATATGACTCTCTAATAATTGACTGTTTGAATAGGCTTTTAACTTATAATGAAGAAAATGACATAGACAGAATAGCCTGCAAAAGAAATTTTAAATTAATGTGAGGAAGAGATTGTATTGAAGGTATGTTATATTATATAGTGAATAATATTGTTGTTGTATGTGTTAAATATGAAGATATAATATAAGCTGTTAATGTTGATGTCCTTGAAGATGGCTGGAATGGCCGAAACGTTGGACTGGTGAAAAATAAAGTGTTGAGACAGAATTGGATACGAAATTTTGATTTATTTAATAAATATTTTTATAATGTTTTATTTTTAACTTATGACCAAATATTATGTTAATAATTAATAAATAATAAATACTAGTGGGTTGAAAATGGAGTAAAAATAAATTAAGTAAATACATAGGAAAAGAAACAATTTTAAGCATGCATTTTTCAATAAATAACTAAATGACTTCACTTTACAACAAGACAAAAAATAAATTTTAACCTAATGCCTTTAGTTTAGAAACCAAAATAAACAAAAAAGGATTACTCCACGAGACAAAACATGCCCTTAAGTTTACACAGACAATCACCCTATACCACAAACAAACACTTTAACTTATTTAGTACTTACCTATGAGAGAAGGTTAATATGGGACGGACTCGTCAAAATAAAACGTTAAACACCAAATTTCCGACTAAGACAATTATATTCCATATTATTATCTCTATTTACCGAAATAGTCAATATTAATCAATTAATTTCTGAATCACCATCTAACAGCCCATTTAGCCATCCAGAGTTAAACCCCTTCTTGTACCAAACATTTTCTAATCATACTACAAACATATACTAATCCATAACTTTTGGTTTAATTTTGTAAGCATCTTTTTAAAAGTATTTTTCCCTGGTCCCCATTAAAACCCTTATACTTTTCATTCCAATAATTCGAAAACTATACATTTCACGAAATCTAAACATTTCAAATGTTCTTTTAAAAAAAGGGCAATAAGATTGTCAAAACAGCTAACATAAAATAAGATATGACG
>NW_027106486.1:69238-72935 GCF_000696795.3 Halyomorpha halys
CAGGTGAGTCTTTTGTCCAAAATGAATCCGAGGTATCGCACTGTGTCGGATCTGGGTAGAGGTATATTATTAAGAGTAACAGGTGGACAGAAGCTGCGGCGGAGAGTGAAAGTCACACGGGTGCATTTCTATTAATTTACTTTTATCTGCCATTGCTCAATCCGGGTGAGATGTGTTTGGATATTGGATGAGGCTGGTACAGGACCGGAATGGGAGGATAGGATAGCTGTATCATCGGGAAATGTTGCCAGAAATGTGTCTGAAGTGATGGGAATGTCGGCAGTGAAGAGGATGTAGAAGACAGGATCCAGGACACTGCCTTGGAAAACTCCTGCCTCGATGGGGTAGATATTTGAATACTCAGAACCACTGCGAACTCGAAAGGAACGATCAGAGAGGTAGGAGCGGAGGGTAAGGTATAAGGTTTGGGGTAATATGGATTTGAGCTTGAAAAGCAATCCGGAATGCCATACCCGGTCAATAGCTTGCGCTATGTCCAGAAAGGTACCCGAGCAGTATTGTTTCTTTTCAAGGGCTGCAGAGATATAGTCAACGACTCTGAGGCCTTGTTGAACTGTGGAGTGTCTAGGGCGGAATCCAAATTGATGTGCTGGAAAACTCTGTGATTCAACGATGGATAGGATACGTTTAAGGAAGATTTTTTCAAAAATGTTTGAGAGGATTGGAAGTAGGCTGATTGGTCTATAGGAAGCAGGCTTATTAAGAGGTTTTCCTGGTTTTGGAAAGAGAATTATAATGGAATGTTTCCAAAGGATAGGAAGGTGGGTTGTTCTTAGGATACAATAATAGATGTATGTAAGGAATATTATAGCTTTGGGAGAAAGCTGGCGAAGGATTTGAGGAGTCAGAAGATCATACACTGGAGATTTACGAGGAGTTTGCATCCTTAGTTGATATTTGACCTCAGAAGGGGTGACTGCTCTAGGAGGTAAGGAAAGTGGGATTGGTGACGATAAGTATTCTTCAATTGTTTGGGTTAGGTCAGTATGAATTTCAGAATGAGGAGTGAATGTATGAGAAAGGTGAATGGCTAGTTCTTCGGCTTTATCTTTGTCGGATGCTGCCCATGTGCTATCATTTCGTTGGAGGGGGTGGGAAATATGTTTGGATTTTAGGATTCTTTTGGCCATGTTCCAGAGGGAATTGTCATGAGTAGAAAGGGAAGAGAGGTAGGAATTGAAGGACTCGGATCGATGGTTGGACAATTCTCTCGTAACTAGTTTACAGCAGTGGTTATATCTGCGACGATAAGAAGGATGTCTTGTGCGTTGACATAATGTTCTGTACTGGCGCTTGGTTTGAATAAGGTCTTTGAGATGTCGTGGTAGGGGATTTGTCTTGCGTTTACTGGGGACATTATAGGGTGAGGAGGCAGACCTCATTCATGATTATCCTAAAAATAATTCATTAAGTGATTTTTTCCCCTACGCCACAGGCTCTTCCACCATAAGAGTTCTGGCAGCCCAATAAAGCGTCACAAACTTGAACTAATTGATCTCATCATCATTGAAATATTTTTATTTCAATACTCAAGGTGATCATTGATCATCTTGCAACATTTTTAAGTATTAGAATCAGGTTAGAGGTAGACGAATAACGTATACTTCCCCATCAAAGTTTCTGGCAAGCCAACCAACAGGTGCGGGTACTCATCTCAACGCCCAGTACACACCAGTTTCTCCGTTTCCTCTTCCTCTAATGGCTGATCCGTCAGTGTATATACAGCCATTCTTTCTCCGCAAATCGTGTGTGCAAAGTTTCCAAAGCATTGACCTTGAGTTCGTTAGGTGGAGTAATCTGGTTGCAGACTGGCGATGATATAATTGTGTAAAAGCTGACAGTGTGGTGAAAAATCAGGTTTGTATTACCAGTCGTCCCACAGCAGGTGTATAAGTCAGTCAAAATTCGATTTTACTCCGCCGGATGCGTTCACTCAATGTTAATGCAGCCAATTCTCGTCTATATTTTAGAAGTTCAATTCCCGTATGAAGCTCCATTGCTATATGTACTGACTTAGCACCACCTGTGATTAATCTCAGTGCATGATTTTGAGCTACATCGAGATTTTTGACGGAAGAATCAGTAACGGTCACTAACAGTCCACTATTGCAGGTCGCACGTATGTCTTGTAGGTTAGTGCCAACACATCCTGGGAGGCTACCCATCTAGTTCCCGTCATTCTCTTCAGAAGGCCCAACCTTCTGGTTCCCTTCGATGCGTTTTCATCAGTATGAGCTCTCCATGCTAACCGGGTATCCAGCTTGATACCAAGATAGGTGGTGCAGTTTGTTTGTTTCAACATATTACCATCAAGTGATAGCGATACGGGGTGTCTTCTTAGTGGATAGAGTAAAAATATAGAAGTCAGTCTTTAAGGTGCTGTCCTGATTTCCATTATGCAAACCCCACTTTTAAAGGTGCCTTAGTGCAACAGTCAACGCCGACTCGAGTGCCCAACCCATACAATAACAACCTTTCTCAACTTGGTGTGACAGAAACACTTTCCAGAAAGCTGGAGAAAAGTTGAAATTTTAACTATTCTCAAGAAAAGCAAATTCGCGGATGAACCATCAAGTTACCGGCCTATTTTACTTACGAGTGTTTTTGCGAAGATGTATGAGATGTTGGGCCTGAGGCGTACCCAACAGTACCTTAACTGATATAGTCTCTTGTCTGCCAAGCAGGTAGGGTTTAGAAAGAACAGAAGCTCCACGGAGCAATTGTTACGCTCAACTCAGCAAATTAAAGAGGGCTTCTATCACAAGCAGAGTAACTTGCTGTATTTGTAGATTTCAAGACAGCTTTTGACAGAGTTAATCGGAAGTTGTTGGTGTAGAAACTATACAACCTTAGAGGTCGACTGTTTACCTTACTTAGGTTATTCTTTGCGCAAAGATTCCTTAGAGTGCGTTACTAGGACGAAACCTCATCTTTTCGACAAACTCGAAATTGTGTACTGCAGGGGTCAGTGTTAAGCCTAATACTCTTTAATATAATGACTGCTGATTTTATTTCTACAGTTTCCTTGGTTTCAGGGGACAATGCGATATTGTATGCCGAAGACTTGGTCATCTGAGCAACATCAAATAACATTAAGTGATAAAATCACAATAAATAACGAACATAAAATGGAATACTCCTTAACAGAATTACTGTAACCATTAGTGAACCATTACTGTATCATTAGTGTAATGCAGATTGCCTACATTTAGTATTGCGGAAGAAATTGTGCATTTAATTGTTCGTTTTGTTATCTTCGTTTGAAAGACAATTAAATTTTCAAAAGAGATAAAATAATATATATTAGTATTAATTGGACCAATATTATCAAGCATACATATAACAAGTTTTGCATTAGCGTTTGCACACAAATGTTTAAGAAACGTCGTGGGAGTGAATATATCAGATATATTTAATATACTAATAGGTATATTTGAATAAATCAACTATTAATTAATTTATGATTGTCATAAAACTAATTCATTTAGTGATAAAATTACGATAAATAAAGAAAATAAAAATGGAATACTCCTAACAAGAATTACTGCTGACCACCAGAGTAATGCTGATTGCATACTTTTTGAATTGCAGGAGAAATGGAATATTTCACTGTTCCTTATGTTATGTTCGTTTGTAAGACAATTAAATTTTCAAAAGAGGTAAATAATATATATTA
>NW_027106486.1:75190-76371 GCF_000696795.3 Halyomorpha halys
CTAATTCATTTAGTGATAAAATTACGATAAATAAAGAAAATAAAAATGGAATACTCCTAACAAGAATTACTGCTGACCACCAGAGTAATGCTGATTGCATACTTTTTGAATTGCAGGAGAAATGGAATATTTCACTGTTCCTTATGTTATGTTCGTTTGTAAGACAATTAAATTTTCAAAAGAGGTAAATAATATATATTATTATTATTTAGATCAATGTTAGCAGGCAAACTGATAACAATTATTGCATTAGCGTTTAAACAAATGTTTAAGAAACATCGTGTGAGTGAATACATCAGATATATTTATTCCTAATTTTTTTTCTAAAATCCTTAAGTTAATATATAACTACCAATTTATTTAAGATTATCCAAAAATGTTCTTTGGAACAATCAGAAAATTGGAATTAAAAAGGTGTTTGAAAACAATATTGAAGTGAATGAATCATCAAAAAAAATTTGATCTGAATAATTGTTCATTGTTTTACAAATTTAATAAATGTTCTATAGAAATATCAATGAAAATAAATAAAATCCATATAATTAAAACTAATAAACCATTGAGCAGTAATAATATAAAATTTTTATCAAATTATAAATCAAAATCGATAAAAAAGACACAAAAAATTAAAAGGAAACGATTAATAAAATATTTTAAATTTATGAACACGAAAAAACTAACAAAAATCGAAGAAAGATAAGAAGATACCGCCAAAAAGTTAAAATCGAAAATAAGACATAATATACAACATATTAGTCGGTGGCCTAGGGCATAATTCAAAATTTATCCTTTATTAAAGTCTAACAAGTTTATTTAATGAATCAATTATAAAATAAAATAAAAAATATATATTTTTAAACTTAATGTTCTTTTATTGGAAGAGTCTTATGGAATTCAACTGGATTTAGTAGGTAGTTATCTGGATAATATGAAAGACAAAGTTGACTTTAACGATAAATTAAATGTTGTTTATAAAGTAAATTGCCAGAATTGTGAAGGTTTATACATAGGTGAAACATACAAAAAATAAAAAACAAGAATTGATCAACATAAGATCAATTGTAAAAATATAAAAAATATCAAAACTACAGCATTGGCACAACATAGTATTAAATATAAACATCAATTTCATTTTAATAATCCAGAAATTTTAGATATAGTCAAGAATAGTAGGAATAGAA
>NW_027106486.1:78571-79154 GCF_000696795.3 Halyomorpha halys
GATATATTAGTGTTGATGTAAGCGCATGTTTATGGTTTTGTTGAATTTGGTTTTCTAATAATCTGAAGATGAGGGAAATTTCCCGAAACGTTGTCGCTCATGTTATGAAATAAATTATTGTATTTGAAATAAGGAAGAATTGTGTCATTCACTAAATCTAGTTTAATTACATATTTTTTAATATAAAATTATTAGATTTTTGTAATGAAATTTCGAAAATAAATTTGCAAATTACACAGTTTTGTAAAAATTTTATTAACCTTGTCATTCGGTTATTAGAGTTCCATATCAGTTGATTGCCTGATAATAATATGGGAAATATCCTTTCCCAGTCTATTGTACTTAGTAAGTCGATAGGACCATTTATTTAATTCAATTCTTTTTATTGTTAATAAAGTACTTTTTTTCTGATTTAACATGTCCACCAAATTATATCTATATGAACGTCAGATAATTTTGAATGTCTGTATAGTATATAATATAATTGTCTCAGTCGGAAACTTAGCGTTTGACGTTTTGTTTGTTTTGTCTCCGTATTAATCTTCTCTCATTGGCAATTCCTAAATAAGTTACAGTGTTTGTG
>NW_027106486.1:85158-85663 GCF_000696795.3 Halyomorpha halys
TTTAAACTATAAAATTGATATTTATATTTTATTTCTAGATATTAATCTAGTATTGACCAACTTTACCACTTGCATCCTCAGGGTATTATGATCTTGTAGCAGGCAGCGAGCAAGAAGTGCCGCCGCAATCCGATAGGGCTCAGCACTACAAGTGTCTAAAAGCTAAAAAAAAAGAGTCAACGGAACTATCTCAAGTAGAGTTGAAACCGAGAAACCTCAGTGATAATCGATCACATGAGGCCTTTAATTGCCACCGGGCTAATTCGTCAAATCAAGCTTTTTTCCAGGTCTAGTCATAGCACTGGTGGAGTACACTCTACTTGAGATAGAGAAGTTCATTGCCAATCTATTTTCACGGGAGCTGTTATTTAGTATGCTCACCCTAGACGATGGTCTATCTCCTCTCCCTATCTTCAGCAACCTTAGTCCGTCCGCTTCATCTCGGCATCTGAGATTGTAACCTAATCATTAACGGTTATACTGGTCCGTCCGCTTCATCTCGGCA
>NW_027106487.1:0-4377 GCF_000696795.3 Halyomorpha halys
CCTGATGGATGACTTGATTTGTGACAAAGTAAGGAGCATTAAGGATTTTACGAAGGATTTTGGACTGTAAGGATTGGATTCTGGAGGAATTTTATGGTTTAGTGGAGCCCCAAAGCTCAACTCCGTATGTCCAGATAGGCCTTATAATAGTCATATAGATCAGTCCTCTGTAATGGATTGGCAATTTAGACCGTTTGTCCAGTAAATGTTGCAATAGTCGGAATCTACGAGCAGTTTCTTGTCTTTTTAGTCTTGTATGAGGATTCCATGTCAGTTTGTCGAGATGTAGTCCTAAGTAAAGAAAAATTAAAATTTTCATAGCACAATGTATTCCATTACCGGAAATTTGAACTATTCTACTACATAAAATAAATAAAAATCTAATGTTCTGATATACATTATAGTTAACACTCATACAATACTATTACTTTTCCATGTACTCAAAATAAACTTAAAGAATGAGTACAGGGAATTCATATTCAAACTAGTTTGAACATAATTATTCATTGTCTAATTATTTTTCTTATTTATTTCTTTGTAATTTTTTTTTCCTTTTTAATACTCTGTATTTATTTTTATTTATTATTAGTTACTTCTTTTACAATCATTGTTATTATATCCTATATTGTATTAACTACCCTAACTATATTTTGTTCAGTATATACTCGTATTATTAGTAACGATATGTATCATTCTAATTTTTCTTAGTTATTCCTAAATTAGAAAATTATTATAGTTATTATTATTATCATATGTCTGTATCTTTCTCTTATTATTTTTCATTTTTTATGACTACTTCTTGTATACGCGACGTATTTGAAATAGAAATATAGCCGTTAAACGGCTGGTCACCTCCTCCCCACTCCTCCACGCTTCCGCTTTATGGTCGCTTTCGGTTCAACATTTCGCTTTGTACAGGTAGGTGGTCCTGATTTGTTCTTTGCTCATTTAATATCATTATTATTATTTTTATTTATATTTATTCTTTCAAGACCTTTATTTAATCTCTATTTTCTTCTTCTTCTTTTTTTCCCCCGTATTGTTTTTGTTTTATGTACGCCTCCTGTACTTTTTTAACTGTATATTTTACGTATTTTTTACTCTTGCCATTGTTACTTATTTTTTATTCTTATCATTGTTTATTCAAGCTTATTTTATATTGATACTATTTTAGGTCTTCCTTCTTTTTATTTATATGTAATTTCTTATCATATATATGTATATATAGTTGACCGTAAAAATTGATATATAGGAAGATGGTCAGGGTTGCGGTCAATAGTGAAACAAAAATAGTTTACAACTATTTATTTTCCAACGTTTCGCCCCACTTTG
Organism: Halyomorpha halys; assembly: GCF_000696795.3. Taxonomy (NCBI): domain Eukaryota; kingdom Metazoa; phylum Arthropoda; class Insecta; order Hemiptera; family Pentatomidae; genus Halyomorpha; species Halyomorpha halys. Next base: position 1,333 of record NW_027106487.1, read on the forward strand.
CAGGGCTTCATCAGGGCTAAAAAGATACAAAATGAAACTATGTTAAGATAAAATGTAAAATAAACGTCATGAAAGAATAATAAAAAAAAAAATAATAATAATGAAAAAAATGACAATAAATGAGTAGAGAGCCATATAGGACAACATACCTGTCAAATGAATAAGTTGAACAGACAGAAACATTTAATTTAAACATGTAATTTCTTATCACTTTATTACTACATAATATTTATCCTAGCTTAAATTACCTTATTTTTGTAATATTCTGTTTTTTTTTTGTATCTTTTTAGCCCTGATGAAGCCCTGCAAAGTGGGGTGAAACGTCGGACATTAAAATAGTTATAAACTAATTGTTCTTTTTTTGACCGCAACCTTTTCTTGTTATATTTAAATTTTTACTGTCAACTATATATACATATATAATTATTTATTATTAATTCTCTGAAGAATGTTGAGTAAAAGTAATTGTACTCACACTGTAGTACTTTAGCAGTGCATTTTACGATTTTTAATACTTTTTTTTTCGATTTATTTATTTTTTCGATTTTAATTGAATAATTTGGTTTACTTTCAAAATGCTTTTATTGGACAGAATAAATACAAACCTCCTTGAAATTTCTACAAGCTTACACCAAATTTCCATATACATGTTATCAGATAACGATGATGATTTTAAAGTAAATCTTATTTCAATATGAAAAGAATTGGTAAAGAAATCACCTAAAATTTGCAATTGAGTTTGCTGTAAATTATAAAAATTATCAATAATTTAAAATTTTTATGTAATCGATTATAAATGTAGTCATAATACTCGAAAATGTGTACATTTGATTACACTTTGTTCTTTACTTACATTTTTTACTCAAAATTGAAAAAGTAATCTATTTTCCTCCAACTCTAAATTACCTAAAATATACTGGTTTTTGTTTTCATCAATTTAAATAAATTAAATTCAATAAATATAAAAATGCACTTTGGGTGCTTAGTATTATGTAAAGCATTTTTTATCTTAGTTGTCAAATTTTACTTTTTGATAAGTATTACAATATGCTACTACCTTGGGCAATAAGTAATAGTGATAAATGATCACATTCATACCAATAAAAATATTAAAATCTCTATATGCATATAAATAGAAAGATAAATAAAACATAATTAAATTATTTAAATGAAGAAATAAGGATAAAATAAAATTGAAAACTAATGTAACTATACAATAAAAGCTCTAATCACATTTATACTATTATGTACAATTCTCGACCTGTGGACCCCCGAGAACGCTCTATCATTGCAGGGTAAAGCAGTGTTCTTCCAGATATAAAGGATTAAAGAAAAACAAGTGTTTTTTATGATATGTTTAATTGATAGAATTATTATTGAAGGTATGTACTCTTTAATAACAAAAAATAAAAATAAAATAAATAAATAAAAATAACTCGATTAATAAAAAATAACAAATATGATTGAGCCATTTCCTCAACATCCCTGGAAGATTTTTCATTTATGAAACTGCATAATACTTTGGTTTTTTATCTGGTAAATTATTTTTAAAAATATCGTTGAAGATACTCTTTAATACTAATAAAAAAAAACACCATTAATAAAAAAAAAACAACGAATATTGGTAGTTAAGTAAGTTCGTAGCGTTTTTCAATATTTCAATTTAATCCTTTATATGTTTATAAAACCATGTTTACTTGGTCAATAATATTTATATATTCTAAAAAAGGATTAGTTAAGATGTTTTTATGCATCAGTTTCAACCTAGATTCCTTATCTTGCTCAAAATGAAAGGGAAAAAAATTCACTTTCGTCATTTAATGATTTTTTCTTTCCGAAAAATAAAATCCGTTGCACAGATGAATAAAAAAAAAAAGTGTGTTTGGCGATGATGCATTTGGAGAAAGCACCGTCCGTAAGTGGTTTGCTCGGTTTAGAACCGTAAATTTTGACTTAAAATACGCACGCTTTTTCCATCACGCTTTTTCCACACCCGTCCTCATGTGTCTTTGCAGAACCGACAGAAATTATTGGAGGTTGGCTGGGATGTGACCCACCCTATTCACCAGACCTTACCCCAACAGATTTTCACTTATTTCGGGCCCATAAAAACTCTCTTAACGCTTATAGAGGAGTTCATTACGCAAAAATCTGAGAAGTTCTGCGAGGACGGAATTATAAAATTACCTGAAAGATGGCAACAAGTAATAGATAAAAATAGGTCATATATAATTTATTAAAAATATTTACAAGAGTCTGAAGTTTTTATTGAAATCATCAGTAAAAAACGCTACGACCTTATTTTACAACCCAATATGATCGATTTCCTCAATATCGTAAAACTTAAGTTTTTTACTTAGTAAATTATTTTGCAATACTTTCACATATATTCAAATTTCAGCACAGATTTATTCATTGTTAATTACTTTCCCCGAAGAGGAATAATGTAAAGAAAGCAGTTGTTTGGATTGGTTTGCTTCGTCAAATTACCACAAGTCACAAGTGAGAGAATGCAGTTACGCATGGAGGGCGGTCAGTGTTCGCACGACATCCGATACCGGACTCTTCTCAGGAAACGGAGGTAACGATTATCGCTCTAAGTTTCGCTTCAGCTCTTCGCGTTTATCCGCACATGGTCAAGTAGCGTTATAATTATTGTACTTTATGGAAAAATTATCTATTTCCGTAACTGCTTGTCCAGAAAATTCTTGGTTTCCTTCTTGTAAATTAACCAATTTATTAAAACTAGAAGCTTAGTTAAGTACTTCTAAATATTTATAAGAATTAATAATTAAGTAATTATTGTATCACCTCTTCCTATAAATTTTTGTGTAAACAAAACTAATTTGTATTTATTTCCATCCAAAAACTTTTTATATCTACTAAAATTAAATAAAAAAAAGTATCTTTTTCTTTAAGTTGTGTGCCTTACTTTGTCACAAATCAAATCATCCATCAGGACCTCAATGTCCCCTATGTTGCCGATTTGGCCAGAACCAGATACCAATCCTTCCATAATAAACTTCCCAACCACCCAAACCAACT
>NW_027106488.1:0-341 GCF_000696795.3 Halyomorpha halys
TTTATTTATCAATGGTTCATTCATGAATAAGGGTCGTATCCATGGCAACATTAACTATTAGTTTCAACTATAGCTAATTTTTTCCGATCCCTGTACTTCAATAATTACTTTTTAATAAATTTACTACTTTATTATTAAAAAACGAAACATTTTTTTATGTATAAAAAACTCAAAAATGAATTTTTGTAACTTCTGTAACGGGCACTATTTTTTTTCTCTCTAACTATACATGGCAGTCATCATTCTTTCCTAGCAACTATGTATAGTTTTCATTAAAGTAATGTTTTATATTAAAAAAAAAAATTATATACAAATTATAGTCAAATTTAAAAAAAAAAAAA
>NW_027106488.1:3971-4582 GCF_000696795.3 Halyomorpha halys
CATTTAGGATTTTACGAAGGATTTTGGATTGTAAGGATTGGATACGAGAGGAATTTGAAGGTTTAGTGAAGCCCTAAAGCTCAACGCCGTATGTCCAGATAGACCTTATAATTGTCATGTAAATCAGTCTTTTGTAATGAATTGGAAGTTTGAACCGTTTGTCTAGTAAGTGCTGTAATAGTCGAAATCGACGCGGTTTCCTGTCGTTCAATCTTGTGTGAGGGTTCCAGGTTAGTCGTTCGTCCAAATGTAGTCCAAGGTAGCGGATCTGTTCAACAGGGGTAAGAGTGACATCATTAAATGAAACTGTAGGACAGTCAGTAGGTTTACGACGTAGGATAAAGGTAATTTGATGGATTTGTTGGAATTTATTTTAATCCTCCAGTTACGTTACGACACCATTCTTCGAGGGCTGTGATATAGGCTTGAAGAGTTTGGGATGCAATTAAATGGTTATTATTAACTGTGAGCACACATGTGTCATCGGCATACGTGGTGAGGGCAGTGTTAGGATTGGTTGGGATATCTGCTGTATCAATTCCATTCTATACAATTATTTACTTTATGTCATTCCGTTTATATTTTCTTTTTTCTTTTCTGCATTCATTGGT
>NW_027106488.1:6842-7244 GCF_000696795.3 Halyomorpha halys
AACTCTAGCCGAAACGTTGGCACATTAAAATAAGTTAATCGAAGTTATTTGTGTTTTTCATTGACCGCACCCCCAACCATCTTCTCCTCATTCATATGTTTTTGTTGATTATTTAATTGATGGACATTGATGTGGAGTTTGGTGTGGTGTTGGTTTTCTGTGTGCTGAGGTTAGATAAAAACTGTGAATTTGGAAGTTCTCTCGCTCTCTCTCTCTCTCTCTCTCTCTCTCTCTTTTTTTTTTTTTTTGTCACTTTTAGAAAAATATTATTTTTACAAGAAGATTATTTCGTTTATACAACAGTCCCATTGGGTAGTATAGTTTCAATCTTATTTTGGTTATAACAAGAAGAATGTTATTTGTTTTTATTTTTTATTCATTGATATGAATATTATTCATTGA
>NW_027106488.1:7294-7694 GCF_000696795.3 Halyomorpha halys
TTAGTTTGTTTTTGTTTAGTGGCGTAAAAAACAATGGTTCATCAGCGCCATTGATCTTTTCTTGCCTATATTTGTTTTATTATTATTACTAATTTAATTATATATATATTTTTTATACCGTCTGTTCGAAGTCATATTTGTGACTATAAATCTCCCGATTTAAAACCGAGACACCAATTCCACTGTTTTACTGTCATCGAACGAGGGATAGACCGAAACGTAGAAGGGAGCTAGCTTTAAGGGACGATATAGAAGAAATGGTGATGGCAGCGCATGCGCAGGAGGTAGCGAGCACAAAGTGAGAACGTCATATGTTTTTAATTATGAGAGATAGTTGACCGTGGATGATGAATGAGGAGAAGATGGTTGGGGGTGCGGTCAATGATAAACACAAATAAGT
>NW_027106488.1:12919-18767 GCF_000696795.3 Halyomorpha halys
CTCAATGAGACACTGTAGTCTCAGAGCATCATGGTTTATTGTAAAATTGTAAAGAATTCAAGAACAATAAAATCTCTCTCTCTTTCTCTCTATCTCTCTCTCGTATTAGGGCCAAAGCCTAAGTTATTTAATATTGTTCTTTTTTAGTTTGCAATTAGATACTAAGAGATTAGGTTAAGCTGTATTTAAATAAACATGTGTTTTGGATATGTGAGTAGAAATAATTTTAATTTAAATAACCATACAATTTAAGAATATTACAGAGGGTTGCGTTAAAACTGGTTTAATATATTTTGGTTTGGAGGGGCATCACTGGAAAGATGTATGTAGAGAATGATTAGTGGTATCGGCATTGAACCTTTGGGTTCACCTTTATATTTCTTAGAGGGTTTCATTTATTTTGTAATTAATAGTTTTTTTAATTTAGCTTACTTATTTTTTTTTTTTATACATTTTTATTTTTTGATATTTTGTAAAAAAAATTACAACTATATCGAGTTGTAGTCAAATTTATGGAGGCTATATTCAAAGACAAATGAATATTATAATTCGCACAAGTTCGTCAACAGTTGAGTCCTATTAAAATTATTCAATACACGGATGATAAAATTAAAAGACTAAATCATATTTAATGAGCATCAACGGCCCTGAATAAAAGAGACATTAAACGGGCCAATCATTTTCCATTACAGTACTAACAATTAAAATGTTTGCATAATTAACGACATGAAGTGGCAGAGGAATTCTTTCCCACCATTAAGACTTAATTTCCTAGATTTCCATTCTGCCTCTTTAATTACTTTTCCATTTATTTTTTCTTTTCCTTTTTCCTTTACCCACTCCCCCTCTCAACATCGGATGGGAGTTTGTGATCGTTTAAGAGCTTCTTAAATATTTAATGTCAGGGCCGACTCTATTCTTTTCTTCTTCACCGATCAGGTAGCTTTAAGTGAATTCATTTTTATTATACATTATGTCCGTCTTGAAAGAAGATATTACACATAATGATAAAAAAAGCTGTCGCCAAAATCGGTCAGTATGCCTTCTTCTGCTTTCCGTTTTTATGTACATAGTCCATTATTTTAGTAAATGAAAATTGCATATCCTGGATAATTTCCCTATTCTATTGCTTCTATTATGTTCCAATTTAAGGAATCTCTTATGCTCAGAAATAAAAAAAAAAGAAAATAATAAAAAAAATTTTTTATGACGTGACGTTATTAGTAGTTTATGACGTTTATCGTCGTAGCAGTAGTAGTTTTCATGATATTTGCTAGAATAAATTGATCTATTGTTCGGACAAATTTTCATTTGGTAAATTTATATTCATATGTGAATATCATAAAAACTACTACTGCTGCAAAGATAAGTGTTATAAACTACTTCATAATAAGTTAAATTTCCTTTATTTTGAGTGCTGGCATACATATGGGCGTCTTATGGATCTAGTGATATATTTTTTTAAAATTCAAACATTTTATGAAATATAGAGATAAAAATGCTGTTATTTAAGCCTTATTTCTGATTACTTTAATTAAAACTATGTAAATTACTCGTTTAAATTGACGAGTCTGCCAAGTATAGGTAAGGGGAATAAAAAATGGCGGCTGTTTCAAAACATTAAAACAAAATTAATTTATTATTCAGACCTCTATATCTTTAAAACTACCAACAACATTAGAACACCTACGAGAACATCATTTAAAGTAGAGTAAATTTTTTAAAACATGTGCCGTAATAAAACTATTTACGTTCAATAGTTTCCGAGATAAGCTTTTTTTTACAAAGCAACATTTTATTAAAAGATGCAATGAAAATTAGTGAATTTATTTTGAAAAATTTATATCTCAAAAACCATTCGACGTACGTTGTCTATTAGCACTCAAATTAAAGCTAGTTTAATGAACTTTAATGTAGTTTCTTACACTATCTACGTAGGGATAGTAGTTTTCATGATAATTGCTAAAATATATTGATTTAGACAAAATATATATTCATATTCGAATATAATGAAAACTACTACCTTTACGAAGTTACGTGACAAAAACCACTTTATAGAAAGTTAAATTACCTTTATTTTGAGTGCAGACAGACAGGTATGTCTTATTGTTCCTAAGATATCTAGTTTCAAAAATCACAAAAATTATCCGAACAACTAGAAATTAACAATTTGTGAATTTATTTTAGGAAATATCAGGAAAACTACTACTCCTACGAAGGTAAAAATCATAAACTACTTTATAGTGCGTTAATTTAGCTTTAATTTCAGTGATAATACTAATCTATACGTCACATAGTTTCTGAGATATAGATTTCTCAAAATAAATTAACTAATTAGTAAGGTTTCATTACATTTTAAAGAAATGTTGCATTTTAAAAAGCTATATATCGAGAAATATTGGACGTAAATAGCTCTGTTAGGGCTAATATTTCAGCAAATTTACTCTTCTTTAAATAATATTGCTTTAAATTTTGTAGTGCTGTTGGTAGTTCTTAAGATATAGATCTCCGAATAAAAAATTATTGTTTTTGAAGATTCGAAACAGCCGCCATCTTTTATTCCCCTTACCTACACTTGGCAGACTCATCAGTTTTGACTAGTAATTATACATAGTTTTCATTAAAGTAATCGAAAATTGGGATGAAATAACTGCCTTTTTTTCTTACCGGCTCTTGTACTAATTGGTATTCTGAGTTTAATCAGAAACGGTATAGTCGTTTTGAAGTAATTACAGAAAACTATAAAATTGAATAAATAAAATGGAATTTCCGTTCAGTACAATTTACTGTAACATACCGAATATACCCATGATCTAAATATGTGATTTCAGTCTCTTAATTTCTTTACAGTACCGGACACGATTTGAGTTTGCATATTTTTCATAATTGAAAAGAATAAATTGCACCAAAAGTGGGTACCCTTCCCTTCAGAGTACACGGTATAATTACAGCCATCAATCCAATAGGGCAGGAGCAGGTACTGATAAGGTACGGCAGCTTACAGAAAGGATTTTAATTTAATATAAAACAAAGCGGCAGTGACGGGGGGAGCTGACACGAGAGGATTACAAGTGTCAACGTTAGCGAGAGATATTGCGCGGTAAATAATCCAAAGGGTGTCGCTAGGGCGGCGAGGGGAATCTCTCCTCTCGAGTCGTTGGAGCTTCTGGAAGGACTTCGGTGGGAGGGATCATCATCGACGAATCTACAATAATCAAACTAGAGTTAGTGATTGATGGGATGAGATATCGGAGGCAAAATAGTCGACATTATCAATATCGATGTTATAGCGACAATAAAATATCGATTTTTAAATATCACCATTTAAAAAAATAAAGAAATATTGTTAAAATGTAATGATAAAACAATAAAGCAAATCATAGTAGGGACCTATTTCATTTGATACCTAATCAAAACATATACACACATATATTATAACAGTAAAGCAAAGCAACGCACTACAATCAAAATATAAACATAACAAATATTAGAACACCCTCCCAATATTAAATAAAATTTAGTCTCCAATTTACTTTATGGACATTAACAAATGATATCCAATTCAAAATTCGACATTCTCAAAGTAAAAACATTCAAATAATTCTGTTTGATATCAATATCAAACTGTGGCAGCGATAATAAAAGAAAATATTTAAATTTGATTTCGATATCGATAATAGAGATCAAAATTACCAGTAATATTTACTTAAAATATGATAATTTTTAATCATCGATATTTTTTTTTTTTTTTTTAATAATTTATTTATTGATATTTACAACTGTATACACATATATACAAGAAGTAAATTTGCTGTAGGTGACATAGTAACATGATAAAAACATGTGGAGAATCTACCCAACTCCGTATGTCCAGATAGGCCTTATAATAGTCATGTAGGTCAGTCTTTTGTAATGGATTGGCAATTTAGACCGTTTGTCTAGTAAATGTTGCAATAGTCGGAATCTACGAGCAGTTTCTTGTCTTTTTAGTCTTGTATGAGGATTCCATGTCAGTCGTTTGTCGAGATGTAGTCCTAAGTAACGGATCTGTTGGACAGGAATAAGTGGGGTATTATTAAAGGATATTGTAGGGGAAGAGGTCTGATATATATTTATATTCAGTTTTATTGGCTGGATATTTCTTGATGTTATTGGTACGTATTGAATTTTTAATGCTATCAAAAAGAATTAATTAATTAATAGAGAAACAAATATATCGGAGGAAAATATCGATACTCCAATATTATAGGTTAAAAAATATCGATAACACTTCCCCAGGAGATAGTTTTATAGCGCTACCAATATTTTGGATAATATCGACTGACAGTCAACGATACAATCGGAAAGTATTGTGGTGGTGCGAAACTTCGAATTCAATTTTTCTGCAAATATACTCGTTTTGAACTCGCCTGAGTTCACATAAACAAGCTCGCTTTGCTGTATGCAGCTCTTTCGAATTTTTGTCGATTCTATCTATCTATTTTGGCCTTCCAGCAGTCCGTTATATTTACCATATTAAGGCTGTCCGATTTTCCGAAGCTAGGTGTTGGTTTCGTAATAAGGTCTTTTTTTATGAGTTCGGGTTATCAGCCCTATGAAGAATCTCCAACCTGGATTATCAGGAGCTATGTTAGACACAGGGGTCGCTCACCTCCCTATGTCTTCCCCATTTAATAGTAACCAATTAATGTCGCTAGAAGACCCCAAGAGGGCTACAGAACTCAAAGGGTTGAATTCACGGCACAGTGACAGAATAAAAATTAACTGCCACAACTGAATTCTAACTTGCATGAAAGACAAAATATATAAAAAGGAAAACCTAAATGCAATATAAGCTTGAATGTGAAAACATTTATAATGGGTGGCATCCAAAAAACTGAAAACCAGGATTAAACAACATATCAAAAACTGCGAAAATATCAAGAATAAAAACTGCACATTATTGGCTCACCATAAATTTAACTTAAAAAAACCCACCAAAATAGACATGAGAAAAAGACACTGTAAACTATAAAAAAACTTAAATATATATTAAATAGGCTGGGTATATCAATAAATAATCAGGAAAAACAAAAATAAAATTATCGAAGTTAAAACCATAATTTCAAAATATATAATATGAATCTAGAAAAAAAAATTATAATTATTTTAACATCCACAATGGAACACACTCTCACGGCCACATATGCCGACGACACAGCCATTTTAGCCAAGCATGGCGACTCAGCACAAGCCTCAGAACAATTACGAGTCGTTGGAGCTTCTGGAAGGACTTTGGTGGGAGGGATCATCATCGACGAATCTACAATAATCAAACTAGAGTTAGTGATTGATGGGATGAGATATCGGAGGCAAAATAGTCGACATTATCAATATCGATGTTATAGCGACAATAAAATATCGATTTTTAAATATCACCATTTAAAAAAATAAAGAAATATTGTTAAAATGTAATGATAAAACAATAAAGCAAATCATAGTAGGGACCTATTTCATTTGATACCTAATCAAAACATATACACACATATATTATAACAGTAAAGCAAAGCAACGCACTACAATCAAAATATAAACATAACAAATATTAGAACACCCTCCCAATATTAAATAAAATTTAGTCTCCAATTTACTTTATGGACATTAACAAATGATATCCAATTCAAAATTCGACATTCTCAAAGTAAAAACATTCAAATAATTCTGTTTGATATCAATATCAAACTGTGGCAGCGATAATAAAAGAAAATATTTAAATTTGATTTCGACATCGATAATAGAGATCAGAATTACCAGTAATATTTACTTAAAATATGATAATTTTTAATCATCGATATTTTTTTTTTTTTTT
>NW_027106488.1:20962-21403 GCF_000696795.3 Halyomorpha halys
CTACCGACTGCCCTACAGTATCTTTTAATAATGTTGCTCTTTCCCTTATCAGACAGATCCGCAACCTTGGACCACATATGAACAAACGAAATACAGGAAACTGCACGTCGATTACGACTATTACATCACTTATTAAACAAACTATTTCTAGACTTCTAAACTATTTCAAAAGACTGACTTACAAGTCTGCAATAAGGCCTATCTGAACATATTGAGTTGAGCTTTGAAACCTTCGAATTCTTCTCGTATCCAATCCGTACAATCTAAAATTCTAGCCTTGCATCCTCTTCCATTCCTGACAATCCTCCGAGGCGCCTGAAAAGAAGTTGTTCACGAGATCTGCTAATGTAAAAAAGTCATTAGAGTGCTATCAATGGGAGTTTCTCTACACGCCTGTAGCACTCCATAAACAAAAATCAAATTTACTGGTAATCTACGAGT
>NW_027106488.1:23512-25104 GCF_000696795.3 Halyomorpha halys
AATTGTAAATTCCAATAAAGACATAAAGAAAATATACAATGGATAAATACGATTTTGAATATATGGATACCTTAAAAGACAATTTTTCTTAAATCCACCTCATTTTGACGATGTTTTTTGTAGGAAAGCTTTAAAAAGAACAAAAAAACAAGGTGGCTCAGATATAAACATTTATCTGGGTAACAATAGAAAAAAAACATAAAATAAACAAAAGAGTTAAAATAAATGTAAAAAATAAAACTTATTTTTAGACAAAATAAAATTAGCTTAAGAAATTATGAAAACGAAATAAAGTAATTTACACAATCAATAGATGTATAAAATAAATACTGGCCGACGGTCCCGAAGAAAAGATGATCCATTCCGATAGGTAAGAGGAAGATACTTTGCTGTCGAGGTAGTGTAGGTCGCCGCTCCACTGCAACTATCAAACTGGTCCAAAGTTGGTGGGCCCCCGTCTGTACTGGCTCATCAACAGACGAAATGTACAAACCCTCACTGGGACTTATTGAGGGTTGACAGGGTCTGGTTGTTGTAATGAGTTATACGAGCCGACTAATTAGCAGCAACTCATTTTCCAGTCAAAGGAAAAAAAAAAAAAAAAAAAACCTATAAAAGGTCTGTTTACGAACTGTAATAGTCAATAATTCGCAGGAACTGATTTAAAAATAAATATGGTCGACCTGATTCTAGGCAGCCTTAGCAACCGTTAAACAACCCTTAGCAACTGTTTCTTTTACACTAAGTTATTTTAATATAAAATAAATACACATCTTTTCAAATACATAAAAATTCCAAAAAAAAAAAAAAAAACTCAAATGTAATTAAATTAAAAACTTATACTATTCATAAATTAATTCTTAAATATGGCGTGAACAATTTTATATTTTAGCTCAGGAAAACGGTATGGCCTTGATATACTCGCATACACTGAAACACACTTCAATTATAATATTTTAAATGTTCTGAAAATGCCGGCTTTGGACTAACCTCATATCCTAGCAAACTAGGTGCTCAAAAATAAAGTTAATTGGTACCCTGTCTAATCTCGATGCCCCAAATGGAGGATTCACCGCAGTCGGAAATAGCATAAAGGAATCTGAGAAACAAAGTGATGTGAAAAATGTACCCGATCTAGTTTTTCTTTGTATGTAGGCTTATATGCAGTTGAAACAGAACTGTCATATTTAAATGATAGTTTTTATTTGTTATCGATTTTTATAATATCGATTTTCCAGTGTAGAGTGAAATTATTCATTGAAGTTTAAAACCGTGGATGAATGATAGCTCGATAACTTCCATATATGCAACTCCGAAGAAAAGGAAGATATCATTCACTTCTTGAGAACCTGTCCCAAGTATATTGAAATTAGAATAAAATATTTTGGGAGAGGATCTGGTCTCCAGAAAAATTATTCACATTGTTAAAACGCTCTAATTTGAGAACTATTAACAATTATGTAAGACGGGCTACACTCGAAAGAGTTCGTTAATATTGCCTTGTTCCTTTAAACATAAATGCTATATTGTTACTTTAAATTATTGACTTGTTAAAGGCATTGTTTATACAGTATATAACGTTTTTTTATTTT
>NW_027106488.1:26049-27226 GCF_000696795.3 Halyomorpha halys
AGGAGCTGGAATAGGGACCTCTTAAATTGATTTTTAAATTTCAATTTTTCCACATACAAGACTGAGAAGACAAGAAACTGCTCGTCGATTCCCACTACTACAACATTTACTAGACAAACGGTCCAAACTTCCAATACATTACAAAAGACTAATCTACATGACTGTTATAAGACGTATCTGGACATACGAAATTGAGCTATAGGGCTCCACTAATCCATCGGATTCCTCTCGAATTCAATCCTTACAGTCCAAAATCCATCGTAAAATCCTTAATGCTCCTTTCTTTGTAACAAATCAAATCATCCATCAGGTCATTTATGTCCCATATGTTGCCGATTTGGCTAGAACCAGATACCAATACTTCCATGATATACTTCCCAACCAACTCGTTTCTAGCCTGGCTTCTCCTTCATTACTTAATAATCCTCCTAGGCGTCTGAAAAGAAGATGGTCTCGAGATCTTCTCCTCTAGAAGTGTTTTTGGAGTTCTTTCAATGGGTAGATTCTCCACATGTTTGTATCATGTCATTATATCACTTACAGCAAATTTACTTGATGTATATATATATATGTATACAGTTGTAAATAACAATAAATAAATTATTTTTAAAAAAATTTCAATTTTAACGGAGGGGTATCATTGGATGACCTTAACCTTCATGACATTGTTTTTTTTTCTATACAACATCTCACTCGTTGGTTCTAAAATATTATTTACCGTTGTGCATAAAATAAATAAAGTAAAAATAAACAAAAAAAATAAGACAATTTTTACGATTTTTTTAAAAATTTTTATTGATCGATTAGTCTTAGCCACAAACTAATATTTGTGAATAACTTTTTGATTAATTTATTTTTACTTTGCCCTAAGTAAATAATTAGAATTAGTCATGACACAGTCTTCTTCATCGTGACCCTGCAGTAAACATACTCAGAAGCATACAAATCCGAATTGCCTACATTATGGACATTATTATTCCTGAAGACATTACCTGGAAGACTGGAGTTTACTGGAAGTAGTGAAGAAGCGACTAAGGCAGTTATAAATTCGCCGTTAGGGCTGCAAAAAGCTTCCCTTCTCTAGCAGATCTTGCCATTACTGGCATCTGCTACACCGAGATCTGTCCGAACCGCTCCAATATTTGTCTTCCCTCTTTTCTTCAGACTGGATCATATC
>NW_027106488.1:29516-36197 GCF_000696795.3 Halyomorpha halys
TTAATAAAAAGGACTAAGGGAAATACATATATAACGGGAGAATTTAGAGGGCTACACAACACCCGGTAAATATAATTCAGGTTTCAAAGGACTTCATATAATTGAGAGGGATTTCCCCATTGTGGCGTATAAGATGGGCGTGTAAGGTTGTGGGGCATAGTAACGAGCGGAAAACCATGAACCGATCGGCAAACTTCCGAGGGGTAGACCGAAACGTAGATGGGAGGATTGCTCTAAAACTTATTTGGTAGATTTGGGTTTTGAGAACTATCACTGAAAAGATGTATGTAGAGAACGATTGGTGGTATCGGTATCGAACCTTCTGGTTCGCTAAGCTATTATTATTATTACGGTCAGCAAAAAAACACAAATAAAAAAAAATTATTTACGTTTCGACCTGAGTTTCAGGTCTTCATGAACGAAGAAATAATAAACTAGGGAGGGAGGGAGGAATGGAGGAGGGGAGGGAGGGAGAGAGAGAGAGAGATTAAATTGTGATATGTCTGTCTTATTATATACTTATATATATATTTAAAATGTAGCTTTAATGTACTTCAAGACGTTTTCCTTAAGTCCTCTTGATTGATATGTAATAATAACAAATTTCACCCCCCCCCCACCCAAAAAAATCATACAAACATTCGAAATAATCCTACTTTTCCTTAATATAAAAAAAAGATTAGTTTTAATTTTTTTTTTGTTTAGTATTGCAATTGTATTTGCCTCAGAGTATTTCTACCACTTTGGCGAAGAAGTAGAAAAAAGGACATAATTTTGATTTTCAGGACGTAAACGTGCTATATAATGAAAAGATTATTTTAATGAGAAAATATTAAGAAAAACTGCATATAGATAACATAAAGATAACTGAAAATCAAAATAATAAAATTGTAAAACAGACACAAGACATTTTCACAATTTTAATTATTTTTATTTTTATAAACTAATACGTTGGTTGTTTCTTCTTTATTTTATTTTGGAAAAAAAAAAAATTATACTATATCTTCCAAAAATAATTTGGAAGTTTTATAATAAAATAAATAATGGTATAAAATATAAATATACAGTCGACACTAAAAGACGGAAGGGGGAGAAGAGGAGGGGTGGTAACACCTTAGTTTACTTTTATAGCCCAGATGAAACCCTGAAAATGGGACATGTTGGCTCACATTAAATAGTTTAATTACTACTTAAGGTTTTTTTTTTTTTTTTACTGGACCTAGACCGTCTTCCTTTTATATAATACACGGGATCAATTGGCGATCATATATGGTTTTATTTGAATGATAATTAATAAAATAAATTTATATCAAAATGCCAGAAAATGGACAAAATAGACTTGGCACTATTATGCACTGAAGTATCGAAAGCTAGATTATAAACTGGAATAAATTTCAACATAGGAATTATATAGCTGATCTGCCCGGCCGAACTGATCACCTGCTTTGTTTCCTATAAGCTTCCTCTAATTCAGGAAACAAACGGACTGATGAGAAATTAAATCGAATTATGCTTATCGTAGCGCTGCACAAAGCTCGATTATTTCGGATATTTGTTACAATAAAATGAATCGGATATAGTGGAATAGTCCATTGGCGAGTGCCATATTGAGGGAAACAATTGATAATGTAGCTTATTATCGTCATCAATATACTGGATATAAACGGTCTCAATTTAAGTAACTTATAATTATAGATTTATGGTAATTTATTAATAATAATAATAATAATAGCAAATGAAGAGTTTTAATATCGATACAAGTGTTTAAATATCGACGAAAGACCGGGTCATATGACGAAACAAAATTAGCATAACAAAAAAATTATTGGTTTCTGTTTGGTGGTCAATGGCAGGAATAATTCATTTATCCTTTTTACCCAGAGGTGGACCCTTCACATCCAGATCATACTGCAATAATATTGACTTAATAATAATAATATTCTTTACTTATTCTGGGATTTATCCCTTTAGAATAATATAAACGCGTCAAAATTAGCCCTCAGAGCCTTAGAGGGAAATACAAAATACAAATAAAATTATAAAACATCATAAAATAATTAATTTAAAAAGATAAAAATGAACAGCAATAATTAACAGAATATATATAATAAGAATAGAACAAATAACGTAAAACCATATGTCATATCATAAAACATAAGATGACAAAAACTTCTGATAATAAATAATAGAAAAAAATGATAAAAATCAAATATAATTGAACTAAAAATAATAAATAGAAAGTTACAATTTTTGCTAATATACATGTTTACAAGAATAAACACAAATCTGAAATCAGAGTGGCCAAACTTATATTAAAATAGCATGTAAATACTTTTAGATACAGAGACAAAATAAAATGAAAAAACTAACTGAATAAATACATAAAAAAGAAAAAAAAAAGGTAATTACAAATTATTTTTACTATTAGATTGTAGTGAAATAGAAGGGTTTTAAACAAGGGGAGGGTTGGTAAATGATTTTTGATAAAAAAATGATAGAAGATTATATATATACCCCATTAATGCATAATTATTATAGTGGCCATACCCCGAAATGTCTTCTTCATAATTATTTAGGAGATCTCCATGTCTAAAGATTTTTATTATGAATTATTTGGGTTATAATTAATGAATTAATATGTGCTAATTTCCTTTAGAATCGGGTTATAGCAAGGATCAAATGTGTCTGTAGTGGCTAAATTAATTTATTGCCTTTTTTTAAATTTCACCAATCTTAAATCAGTGATTAATATATATATAGTAAGCCAACTATACCATATTTTCGAAAAATTTAATTGCTTTTGAAATCCTAAACCTTATAAGAGTCACAATATAAAAATATCCACGTTCGTAAAATAAGCTTATAAATCAAAATCAATTTGCTCGGACAGTTCATTTTTCGAGGGAAAAAAAATATCACACCCGGGAACAGTTCGGAATGAAAAAAAAAATTAGAGCGGAAGTGTATGACGGGCGACGGACGGTAGATTGACCGGAAACGGGGCAGGTCTCGGCGCCAATGAGGAAATGACATCTGAACCAGGATTGGCCCCGAGCAACAGAAAAAAATGTGCAATGGGATAATCTCGTTTCGGCTTCGATCCGGTGGGCAGTGGATGGGTGGCCAATTATTTTTCTATTTATAAACACTTGAAGGAGCTCTTTGGATACAGGAAATTAGTCAAGAGTCCATTTCCAAAATGTCGGAATGTATGTCCTCGTAGTGGATGATGGCCCGTCATGAAGAGATTGGAAGGGAAATTGAATATCTGAATTCGAAACACTCAAATATGAGCAAGATTATTTATATTTATCAAAAAACTTAATTATTATATATACTTTCATTTTTTAAAAATATTTACTTTCATGCATAGTTAATTATAATGAGGGGAAAATAATTGGGGAAGTGGGAGAAATAAAACAGTTCTCATTGTTAGCAATAATGTAATATGTATAAATATAAAATATTTAGAAATCGTTCCCGATCGCCAGAACACTTCTTTTTTAAAACTGTTTATTCTTGACAGGAACTTTATACTCGTTATTCCTTTCCCCCAGGGAGTGAGATGGCACCGTGGTAACTAAGCTACTAACTCCAAGGACAAGAGATCGAATCCGACTGGGGTTCTGGGGCCCTCCTTGGGGTCCACCCAGTCTCATAAAGTGGGTAAAATTGGGTGGTCGAGCGTGATTCTGAACAAATCATCTCCTTGCACAACCGTTGGTCTAGTAACGTACTTACAAAGTACTGAACACCTGGCTCTTCATGGTTGTACCGCTACAAGATTTAATTTTTTTTATTATATTCTCATCACGAAAAACTCTAAAATACAAACCTTTATAGCAACAGAAAAAGAAAGGGCCAGAATTCCAACCATAATGAATAAGAGGATTATAGAATAATAAAAAAAAAAAATAACCTAATAGTTACAAAATAGTATTGAAAGAAATATATAGTCTAAATATTATAAGAAGATAAAGTCTCTATGAGAAAAATAATAACAATAAAATTAAGCAAGAGGAGAGAACAGATAATAAAATAAATATGAAATAATTTTAAATAAAATGAATAAAATACCTAGGTTAGTAATTAAATATGTAAATAAATAACAGGATTAAAGAAATAAAATATAATCTTTATCTTTAACGATTGGTCATCAATAAATAATTGAAAATCATTTTCTTTGAGTGCATCACTGATCGTCTACTTGATATAGAAATTTTTGTTTCATTTTTTTTTCTTTTGTCTTATTTTAATAGCATTTTGTCATAATTATAATTAGAAACAAAAAACATTGTATTTCAAGATTGTTAAATATCGGGTTGTAAAATAAGTTGGTAGCGTTTTTTACTGGAGATTGCAATAAAAACTTCAAATTCTTGTAAATATTTTTAATCAATTATATATGACCCATTTCGATCTATTAGATGTTGCCATCTTTCAGGTAATTTTTTTATTTCGTGCTCCCAGAACGTCTCAGATTTTTGTGCAATGAATTCTTCTATGTGCGTTTTGCAGTTCTCGAGCGAATAAAGTGTTGTGAAGTGCCTGAAATAAGTGAAAATCTGTTTAGGCAAGGTATAGTGAATAGGGTGGGTGGGGGATCACATCCCAGCCAAACTCCAATAGTTTCTGCCGGGTCTGCAAAGACAAGTAAGGACGGGCGTTATCGTAATGGAAGACTACCCCTTTGCGATTAGACCATGCTGGACGCTTTTGCTCAGCCACTGCCCACCACTTTTAATTGTTCCAACTGGCCACAGTTTACTGCAGAGTTAATGGTCTGGTTGGACGGAAGGAGCTCAAAATAAAGGACTTCTTTTTTGGGAGCGTTTCTCCGAAATCCCGTGTCGTAGAGTGAGATTTGTCTGTGACCAGTGGTTCAATTAGGTCATCACCAGTTGAAGGACAACCCGAGCGCTTTGTGTGTTCCAAGTCAAAATTACCGTTACTGAACCGAGTAAACCACTTACAAACGGTGCTTTCTCCTAAGGCTTCATTGCCAAACACAATAAAAAATTTTTTAAACCGTCTGTGCATACATCTGGACAGATGACTGACATGGAATCCTCATACAAGACTAAAAAGACAAGAAACTGCTCTGACTATTACAACATTTACTAGACAAACGGTCTAAATTGCAAATCCATTACAAAAGACTGATCTACATGACTATTATAAGGCCTATCAGGACATACGAAGTTGAGTGGGGCTCCACTAAACCATCAAATTCATCCCGAATCCAATCCTTACATTCCAAAATCTTTCGTAAAATCCTTAATGCTCCTTACTTTGTCACAAATCAAGTCATCCATCAGGACCTCAATGTCCCATATGTTGCCGATTTGGCCAGAACCAGATACCATTCCTTCCATGATAAACTTCTCAACCACCCAAATTCACTTGTTTTTAACCTCGATTCTCCTTCATTACCTAATAATCCTCCTAAAAAGAAAATGGCGTCTGAAAAGAAGATGGCCTCGAGATCTTCTCCTCTAGAAATAAGTTCTATCAGTGGATAGATTCTCAACATGTTCGTACCATGTCACTATGTCATCTAAAGCAAATTGACTTATTGTATATATTTGTATACAGTTGTAAATAACAATAAATATATTATTATGTTAAAAAAAAAACGTCTGTGCAGCGGATATGCCTTTTCGGAAATAAAAAATCACTAAATGACGTAAATGAATTTTTTTTTCTTCCATTTTAAGCAAGAAAAATACCCCTTAAGAAAAGGAATCTCGGTTGAAACTCAGGCATAAATGCACCTAATCCTTTTTTAGGAATATGTAAACATTATTGACCAAGAAAACATGATTTTATAAACACAAAATATTGAAAAATGTTACGAACTTATTTTACAACCCAATATAAGTTAAAAGTTACCAATAGAGTTAATAATTAATAAAATCTAAACTTACTTGAAAATTTGTTTCAAGTTTTAATGATTTGGGATACTCGTAAAAACTCACCTGTGAAAAAACAAAGAGAAAATGTATTAGTATACTGAAACAAAAATTAAAATATAAAAACTGATAAAAAAAAAAAGATGTACTAGATTAATGACGTATAGATTTTTAAGAAACTTTTCCTTTCAATGAGACGGGTTATTAACGAAATTACATATTTTAAAGTGATGAACTCCAGGAGATAATTATTCCAAAAGTAATTTAGAAAAAGGGCATACTAAAAGACATCCATCACTAGAGTATGAACCAAGTGATATATTCAAACATATTAATATTAAGTCGCAAGCGCTAACTTTTAACTCAGTTAAGACGGATCTTCTGTCTCAACTTAGGCTCATGTCACATTAACAAAACAGTCCGAAGTTATTTTTTAATTGAATTCAGCAACTAATGGTTATAACTTTACTGAATTGCCTTTATTTTATAAATGAGGGCTTCAGTTTCAAAACCAGACAAACTCCATTAAAATTTAAGTTGTTTTATTTTATTTATTTTTTAAATTTATTTATTGATATTTAAAACTGTATAAAAAATACAAGTAAATTAGTTCTTAATGACATAATGATATGATACAGGATGTAGAGAAACTACCCAGTAGTAGAACTTTAAAAACAGTTTACAATATAAGGTCACGAGGCCATCTTCTTTTCAGGCGCCTCGGAGGATTGCCAGGAATGGAAGAGGAAGCAAGGTTAGAAACTAGTAG
>NW_027106488.1:36247-38639 GCF_000696795.3 Halyomorpha halys
TTGTCACAAATCAAGTCATCCATCAGGACCTCAATGTCCCATATGTTGCCGATTTGGCCAGAACCAGATACCATTCCTTCCATGATAAACTTCTCAACCACCCAAATTCACTTGTTTTTAACCTCGATTCTCCTTCATTACCTAATAATCCTCCTAAAAAGAAAATGGCGTCTGAAAAGAAGATGGCCTCGAGATCTTCTCCTCTAGAAATAAGTTCTATCAGTGGGTAGATTCTCCACATGTTCGTACCATGTCACTATGTCATCTACAGCAAATTTACTTATTGTATATATTTGTATACAGTTGTAAATAACAATAAATAAATTATTAAAATAAACGTCTGTGCAGCGGATATTCCTTTTCGGAAATAAAAAATCACTAAATGACGAAAATGAATTTTTTTCTCTTCCATTTTGAGCAAGAAAAATACCACTTAAGAAAAGGAATCTCGGTTGAAACTCATGCATAAAAGCACCTAATTCTTTTTTTGTAATATGTAAACATTATTGACCAAGAAAACATGATTTTATCAACACAAAATATTGAAAAATGTTACGAACTTATTTTACAACCCAATATAAGTTAAAAGTTACCAATAGAGTTAATAGTTAATTAAATCTAGACTTACTTGAAAATTTGTTTCAAGTTTTAATGAGCCGGGATACTCGTAAAAACTCACCTGTGAAAAAACAAAGAGAAAATGTATTAGTATACTAAAACAAAAATTAAAATATAAAAACTGATAAAAAAAAGATGTACTTGATTAATGACGATATAGATTTTTAAGAAACATTTCCTTTCAATGAGACGGGTTATTAACGAAATTACATATTTTAAAGTGATGAACTCCAGAAGATAATTATTCCAAAAGTAATTTAGAAAAAGGGCATACTAAAAGACATCCATCACTAGAGTATGAACCAAGCGATATATTCAAACATATTAATATTAAGTCGCAAGCGCTAACTTTTAACTCGGTTAAGACGGATCTTCCGTCTCAACTTAGGCTCATGTCACATTAACAAAACAGTTCGAAGTTATTTTTTAATTGAATTCAGCAACTAATGGTTATAACTTTACTGAAATGCCTTTATTTTATAAATGAGGGCTTCAGTTACAAAACCAGACAAACTCCATTGAAATTTAAGTTGTTTTATTTTTTAATAAATATTTTTGAAACCATATTATGACAAGATAAAATATTTTCATAATGATAAGTTAATAGTCAGTTGTTATAAATAAATCAGTGAAGAACACATTTAAGTAAAAACTTATTTCTTAGTGCCAACGTTTTGGGCATAATTTCAGGCCTTAATCAGGACAAAGAACAAAAAAATTATTTATTTTAAAACAAATTGTTTATTGTTTAAAAATAAATTTAATTTTGTACATATATTCACATACTAGATTTTCAATGTATAATATTTTTTGATCTTTTATTTTTCTTAATTTTAATATTACTTCTCAGATAACTTTTATAATAATTAGATTATATATTTTCTTTCAATACTATTTATGTTTCTATGTTGTTGGTTATTTTCTTATCATTCCCTAATTCTTTTTATTGATTATGATTGTATATTGTTTTTTGTTCTTAGCCCTGATGAAGGTCAGAAATTCTGGAATTTTCTTTTAAATTGTGTATAAAATTACTATATATTTACATGTATATATTATTATACATATACATTTTAAATAAAGTAATTATTATACAGTTAAGTCTCAAAACATTCTTTACTGTTTGTTTAGAAGTCTAACGTTTCGGCAAATTCGGCCAACCTTAAATATAAATTTACACATCACATTCAATTATATAAAAACATTTTCCAGGCTATTCTGCCCAGGTACTTTTAATTTTCACTATTATTGAAAATAGTCACTGTTAATTTTGAACTGAAATTAATGACCTAGGCAGAATAGCCATCATAAAGTTAT
Organism: Halyomorpha halys; assembly: GCF_000696795.3. Taxonomy (NCBI): domain Eukaryota; kingdom Metazoa; phylum Arthropoda; class Insecta; order Hemiptera; family Pentatomidae; genus Halyomorpha; species Halyomorpha halys. The sequence continues at coordinate 38,183 of NW_027106488.1, forward strand.
TTTAAAAATTTATGTGGTTCTAAAATTGTCCTTGAGGTTGCGAGAATTGGCCGAAACGTCGTTAATATCTGTCAAAATCACCCCATTTTGTTACTGGTTAATTAATTTTTTAAAATTTTAATTACAGATCCACAAAATACTAATATCACTTTCTTATGAACAATGCTATGAAGGTGATAATAGTTTTAATGGCCTAAGGACCGATACGTCAGAGAGGAAATAAAATTTGTTGACAGTATAGGATCAAAGGGATTTGTGTTTTTATTATAGTTAACCACTCTCAAACAATTAATGAAAATATATTACATAATAAACTATCATTGATTATTTAATTACTATTTTTGATTATTTAATAATTTCGATTACAATAATTATTACATAATTTTATCATGATCTATCCTAAAAAAAAACTAGGACAGGACTGTAAGTGCTGATTGAGCGACAACATCGGATTAGA
>NW_027106488.1:39259-41800 GCF_000696795.3 Halyomorpha halys
TTATACATTTTCTTTCAATACTATTTATGTTTCTATGTTGTTGGTTATTTTATTATCATTCCCTAATTCTTTTTATTGATTATGATTGTATATTGTTTTTTTTGTTCTTAGCCCTGGTGAAGGTCTGAAATTCTGGAATTTTCATTTAAATTGTGTATAAAATTACTGTATACTTACATGTACATATTCTTATATACATATACAGTTTAAATAAAGTAATTAGTATACAGGTTAAGTCTCAAAACATTCTTTATTATTTCATTAGAAGTCTAAAGTTTCGGCCAATTCGCCAAACCAGGACAACCTTAAATATAAATTTACACATCACATCCAATTATATAATAACTTTTTCCAGGCTCTTCTGCCCAGGTACATTTAATTTTGACTATTATTTAATTTAAAATGAAGAATTTACGAAATGGGGTAGTTGTGAACTGAAATTAATGACCTAGGCAGAATAGCCAGCATAAAGTTATTTTTAAAATTTATGTGGTTCTAAAATTGTCTTTGAGGATGCGAGAATTGGCCGAAACGTCGTTAATATCATTCAAAATCACCCCATTTTCTCACTATTTAATTAATTTTTAAAAATTTTAATTACAAATCCACAAAATACTAATATCACTTCTTTATCAGCAATGATAATAATTTTAATGGCCTAAGGACTGATACGTCAGAGAGAAAATAAACTTTGTTGACAGTATAGGATCAAAAGTATTTGTGTTTTTATTATAGTTAACCACGCTCAAACAATTAATGAAAATATATTACATGATAAACTAACATTGATTATTTAATTACTATTTTTGATTATTTACTAATTTCGATTACAATAATTATTACATTATTTTATCATGATCTATCCTAAAAACGAAACTAGGACAGGACTGTAAGTGCTGATTGAGCGACAACATCGGATTAGACTACTAAATAAGGTGGAAGGTGATGAAGAGGCGATATCAGCCCTCGTGTCGCTATCAGGCCTGATCAGGACACAGTGTTATTCCAATATCAGCTACTCTCCTACAGCTGACAGGGTTTTCATAATAACTTAAACAAGCTAAGATAGTATCTAAACGTATTAATAGAAGAGAAACAGTAAACAGAAGCGGTGATATTATCCTAATACAATTTAAATTGAATAATATCTATCATCAATTTAATGACCAATTGAAGTATAATAAGGAGTTTGAAATGAGCATTTTATTGGAACGATGGTCAAGATAGTACAAGAGCCACGTGAAAACAAAATTATTACTAACCAAATGTTTGATTACTTAATGATAATTACTAGTAAAAATTGATGAGTCAGCCGAGTATAGTAAGAGGGAATACGAAATGACTGCTGTTTCAAAACGTTAAAAAAATTAATTTTTACTTTTGAGTTCCATCGTTTAATCTACCAACAACACCAGAAAACCTAATAGAACATTATTTAAATTAGAGTAAATTTACTAAAATATGAGTCCCAGTAGAGCTGTTTACATTTACTGAAATATCAGTAGTTAATTTATTTTGAAAAATCTATATCTCAGGAACTATGTGACGTACAGATGTCCATTTGCAATCAAACTAAAGACAGTTTTGGACTATAAGGAAGTTGATGACCTTAATTTTTTCATTCGGAGCTCTATATCTTAAAAACTACCAACAACAACACTAGAAAACCAAAGAGTACATTATTTAAAGAAGAGTAAAATTTCTGAAATATTAGCCCTAATAGAGCTATTTGCGTCCTACAGTTCTGGATATATAGCTTTTTAAAAAGCAAAATTTCTTAAAAATCTACTGAAAGATTAGTAGTTAATTTATTTTGAGAAATCTATATCTCAGGAAGTATGTGACGTACAAATGTCTATTAGCACTCAAATTAAAGCTAGTTTAATGGACTATAAGGAAGTTGATGACCTTTACCTTTGTGGGAAATAGTAGTTTTCATGATAGTTGCTAAAATAAATTGATTTATAGTTTTTCGGACAATAAGTTTGATTTATGAAAACTTTATTTCAGAAACCATTAGATGTAAAGATGTCTGCCAGCGCTGAAATTGAAGCTAGTTAAATTTTCTATAAAATAGTTAATAATGTTTATCTTTGTAGGAGTAGCAGTTTTTATGATATTTGACAAAATAAACTCACAAAATATTAATTTCCAGTTGTTCGTATTAAATGTTGGATTTTTGAAAAAATATATCTCTAGATCCATAAGACGTACATATGTCTACCAACACCCACAATAAAGGAAATTTAACTTATTATAAAGTAGTTTATGACACTTATCTTCGTAGGGGTAGTAGTTTTTATGATATTCACATATGAATATGAATTTTTCATATGAAATCCGAACAACTAGAGATCATTTATTTTAGCCAATATCATGAACACTACTAGTCCTAAGAATAAAAGCGTTGTAAACTGCTTTATTTCACATTAAACTATCTTTAATTTGACTGCTAAAAGACATCTGTATGTTTTATGGTATTAAGGTATAAATTTCCCACAATACATTCACTAGTGCTACTAATAGGTAGTTTTTCTACAT
>NW_027106488.1:41850-43652 GCF_000696795.3 Halyomorpha halys
AATCCTATACAATTAACGGCCTTGAAGACCATTGTGAAATTGATAGAGACAAACATTGATTAATGGGAAGATATCAATTACAATAATTACTGACCCTAAGACACACGACTTGGACTTTGACCATAACTAACCCTAGGCCACAACTCCATAACTAACTTGGATCGCAGCTGCACATAACTTACTATACCACTATCACACGAACTGTCAACTTATCAAACTATCAACGCTTAGCATATGAATATATTGTTAGCATATTATCAGTTAAAACTAATACAAAATATCGTCAACTATCAATATATATAAAAGGGAATGTATGAATTTTTGTCCACAATATATTTTTGAATTACTGGGCCGATTCGCGTGCAGTTTATTTCGAAATGTTTCCTTTCCCCATGGGAAGATTTAAAGATAATGAAATCCTCGAATTTTCGAGTAGAAAAAATGTTATGAACAAAATTGAGCGTTTTTAGTTTGTAGCTCAGAATGTATAAGCTTTATTCGCTGTTATTGTACACCAATCGATTTGGTTCTTTCCGAAGAATAAGAAAAAGCATTACTGATTCTATTAAACTATATTACAGTTACGAACAATTATAAATCATAATGTGGCTCGGGAAAAAGTAGGTTAGAAATTTTTTTTTTTAGAAAAGAGCATTTTATATTAGTTTTTAGTTTCATCTCAAACTTCAAGTACCATTTTTCAAAGAAATTAAAAATTATAAATTTTTCACCTGGATTTATTAGGAGGAATTTTTTTTTCTACCGGTGACGATTGTTCATAACTCCTCTGAATTTTATCGAATTCCTACCTTAATAGAACCGTTGGATAGCTGAATGTCTGTTCTTTCAGTCTACATAGGCTAAATCGTAGATAGACAACCTTATAATCATGAGAGATAGTTGACTGTGATGTCTTATACAAGGAGAAGATAGTTGGGGGGTGCGGTCAAATTAAAACACAAATAAGTTGAAGTAACTTATTTAATCGTGCCATAATTTCGGCTAGAATTTCTAGCCTTCATCAGGGCTAAGAACAGAACAAGATAACAACCAATGGATACAGAAAATAAAAAATAAAATATAAACAGAATGATATAAAGTGAATAATTTTACAGAATGGAATTAATAAAATAAAGTGATACATTCTATTTTCCACTTCTTTCATCACTCTGTAAAATTATTTGCTTTATGTCATTCCGTTTATATTTTCTTCTTTATTTTCTGTATTCATTAGTTGTTGTCTTGTTCTGTTCTTAGCCCTGATGAAGGCTAGAAATTCTAGCCGAAACGTTGGCACGATTAAATAAGTTACTTCAACTTATTTGTGTTTTAATTTGACCGCGCCCCTCAACCAACTTCTCCTCGTATAAGACAGCCTTACAGGAGTTAAATATGGGTTTCAAATAGGGAAAAAAATTCACACGTTTTATTTTACATCTCTGGTTCCTATTTGTTTAATTATACTAGGTTTGTGTCCCTCGGTGCAGTTTAAATAGCGCTAAACCACTGCGATGTTTGTTTGGTGGAGTAGTATTATTCCTACTTTTTTGATTTTTAAAAAGAAATCACTAAACCATCAAATTCCTACCGAATCCAATCCTTACAGTCTAAATTCCTTAATGCTCCTTACTTTGTCATAAATCAAGTCATCCATCAGGACCTCAATGTTCCATATGTTGCCGATTTGGTCAGAATCAGATACCATTCCTTCCATGATAAACTTCTCAACCACCCAAATCCACTTGTTTCTAACCTGGTTTCTCCTTCATTACCTAATAATCCTCCTAGGTGTCTGAAAAGAA
>NW_027106488.1:43702-48250 GCF_000696795.3 Halyomorpha halys
TACTAAATAAGGTGGAAGGTGATGAAGAGGCGATATCAGCCCTCGTGTCGCTATCAGGCCTGATCAGGACACAGTGTTATTCCAATATCAGCTACTCTCCTACAGCTGACAGGGTTTTCATAATAACTTAAACAAGCTAAGATAGTATCTAAACGTATTAATAGAAGAGAAACAGTAAACAGAAGCGGTGATATTATCCTAATACAATACAATTTAAATTGAATAATATCTATCATCAATTTAATGACCAATTGAAGTAAAATGAGGAGTTTGAAATGGGCATTTTATTGGAACAATGGTCAAGATAGTACAAGAGCCATGTGAAAACAAAATTATTACTAAAAAATATGAATTGAAAATATTACCCAAGTTTTGATTACTTAATGATAATTACTAGTAAAAATTGATGAGTCAGCCAAGTATAGTAAGAGGGAATACGAAATGGCTGCTGTTTCAAAACGTTAAAAAAATTAATTTTTACTTTTGAGTTCCATCATTAAATCTACCAACAACACTAGTCTATTAGCACTCAAATTAAAGCTAGTTTAATGGACTATAAGGAAGTTGATGACCTTTACTTTTGTAGGAATAGTAGTTTTCATGATAGTTGCTAAAATAAATTGATATAGTTTTTCGGACAATAAGTTTGATTTATGAAAAACCTTATTTCAGAAACCATTAGATGTACAGATGTCTGCCAGCGCTCAAATTGAAGCGTTAAATTTTCAATAAAATAGTTAATAATGTTTATCTTTGTAGGAGTAGCAGTTTTTATGATATTTGACAAAATAAACTCACAATATGTTAATTTCCAGTTGTTCGGATTAAATGTTGGATTTTTGAAAAAATATATCTCTAGATCCATAAGACGTACATATGTTTACCAACACTCACACACACTCCTAAGAAGAACACTGAACACTACTACTCCTAAGAAGAAAAGCGTTGTAAACTGCTTTATTTCACATTAAACTATCTTTAATTTGACTGCTAAAAGATATCTGTATGTTTTATGGTATTAAGGTATAAATTTCCCACAATACATTCACTAGTGCTACTAATAGGTAGTTTTTCTACATGCCTGTAAAACTCCATTATGATCCAAGATCAAACTTACTGAGAGTATTTTTATGTAAATACAGTTGTAAATATAATTCAATAAAAAAAAAATCACTAAATACTGACCACAAGTTTCAACTAGCGAATTTGTTTGTTGTCAAACAATTATCGTCAATCAGTGTTAAAAAGTGAACACTGACCAACCAAATTTTAATAATGCAAACATCAAAACAATTATTTAAACATTAATAACAATTATTGTTATTAAATACAAAAAAATAGTTACCTTATTAATAAATTTTATAAAAATTTAATTTGATATACGATATAACATCTATTTTCTATATTAGTCGACATTTAAAATAATAATTCATTGTTGAAAACCTTATTAAAATATATAATTAAGCCTTACATGACTGATATAACCGTTACATTTTGTTTTTTAAAAATTGATTTAGGGAAGGGAGTATAGACTCATAAAAAGATAACCCTAACTATATACAGCGTTATAATTTAAAAAAAATTAAGATAAAAATAATAAAAAAGAAAGGTAAAATCAATAACAAAAATAATTACATTCATAGAACTAACAAAACAAAGAATTGTCCTATAATGAGCAAAAAAACAAGTTAATTTGAAAAAAAAAGACGAAGAAAGAAATAATAATAAATAAAATAGAAGTAATGCGAATAATAGAATTAATAAATATAGAATTTATAACAAAATGTCTTGCAGCATCCTGGGCTTCAGTCTTCGGGTTGTGGTTGGGCTTCCCAAGTTGTAGGTCACTGCTCCTTTAATTGTCGGCGACTGGGAGTGGAACTTCATGAACCGTTTCTTAATGTAATCCTCTATCGACTCCATTGGTAATTCCTGATGCAATTGGCTAACTACAATAGATATTATTATATTTTAAATATGGACTAATATAATAATTATTATATCACAAATAAAATTGTGTTTGAAAACAAGTTTTTAATTACACTACTCATAAGTAATTTATTTTTTAATTATTGTTTTAGTATTTGTATTATTGAAATTTGGTTGCTGTGAATTGTAGATGGCCGAAACGTTGTATACAGATAATGTAATTTTTTTATAAATAATAAAAAAATTTCAATGGAAGATTTTTTCAGTTCAACTCAGCAAAATAATTTTTTTTATAAAATATTACAATAAAAAAAAAGTTCAGAACCGCACAAAACAAAATTATCCTTAATCGAAGAAGTTAAAATTAACAGAAGGTTATGAATGAACTAATCGAATTATACATTCCAGGATGAGCTGATGGCAGTTCGATTGTTGGCTAGAATCGAGTTATCGAGAGTGAGTCATTGATGAAGCTGAGTGCTGATTGGATGCCTTTAGCGGTGAGCGATGAGCCATTCAAACGAGTCATTCGGTTAATCGTTAAAGTCTTTTCAAAGCCACACCTCGTAATTATCTCAGACTCTTATCTTGAATCAATTGATACAATTATTAAAAAATAAAAGAAGGATATCTATAAGTGATTTCTCTTTTTAAAATATCTAATGTTTATCCTTTATTTCATATTTAATAAAATTAAAAAAAAGATATTAAACTACTTCAGTTGTTATTGGGGTTAATCTTCATTACGCATTCATCATAATTGTTTGCATTGCGTGACTGTGCATCCACACGTCATGTTTTATAATTGCTTGTTTACGCAAACACGTATGACTATCGTAATTGAATTTTAAGTCCTGATAATGAAAAAAATCAACAGAGAATATTACAATCATTGTAGTATTTCCTTAATTTGTAATACATTGGTAACAAATCACCAATTGGTTGTTAAAAGGTATTTATTGATAAAATTATCTTGTGAAAAATATTGAGAAATTAAAAACTGGGATAGTACTATTCAACTTTTTTAACACATCCATATCATTTTATTAAGGTCCTGGCGCAAGGGAATATTTTAATCGAATGAGATTTTCGATGTTCAATTTTCAAGCGAATATCAAGTGGGTTTCAGAATTTCCTGAGCAAAAGAAAAAAAAAATCGGCCATTTGTCCGTGTACACCACTATAATCTTTGGAACAGTTTGACACATGAACAGTCATGCTGTGCTATTTCGTTTTGTATGGTTTACTTCTCGATGTCTATGTTACACTGTGCAAAATACCCCAAAAAAGTACAATAGCCCAAGAGTAGAAAAATGGCAGTTATTTCATCCCAATTGTTGATTACTTCAATAAAAACTATGTATCATTACAAGCCGAAATTGATAAATCTGCCAAGTATAGGTAGAGGGAATAAAAATGGTGACTGTTTCAAAACGTTTAAAAATTTTTTTTCAATCGAAGCTCCATATCTAAGAAACTAACGCCCATAGCTCAGTGGTTAAGACACATTCTTACCAATTGATGTTTATTGGCGGTATAGGACTCCAATGGGAGTCTTGGCCGAAAAAAAAAATGTAATATGTTTTAAATAAATATTGTTTAATAGATTTGTCATATTTTAGTGTCCAGTGCTGTAGTGTTAATGTTGCTCAACTCTAATTTTCAATTTATTAGAATATCCCCAATATAATTTTAGAAATTTCTTTTTGATTCCCATTCTTTTTTTTTTCAAATATTTTAATTAATATAAGATTAAGCTCGTACTCTTAATTACTAAGATTTTTTCGAACAAAAAATGGTGATTTTTAAATATCCTACCTTCAGTTCAAACACAAGCCTACTGTTAAATTGAATCAAGGCTTTGTATTACTGGCTGGAATGATAATGTTGAAATGGAATTCCAAAAGGCTAATTATGCGTTGAGTGGAAAATGGGCGATGCAGGTATATCGGGGAAGGGGGGTGCAGCTATATCGCATTTTTCGCTCCGCCAGTTGCCCGGTTCATGTCAAGCACTCAATTTGCCAAATCCGATTTGTCCGAGATAAAAAGTCGATTTCAGCTTTCTGTGACGTCCTCATTAGAGCCATCCGGTGTCATCATAATTCGCTGCGGTGGGAGGGGGGGAAAGGCGGAACAAAAGGGAATAATGCGATGGAAAATATCAATTTAGCGGACGTTTTAAACACGGCCGTTTCGAGGGTCAACGCTTTCAACGCGACTCGAAAACTTTTTCGGCTCTTAACGAGACAGGCGATACGTGAAGTTGTTGCGGTAACTGACGAGAGCTCGTTCTCGTATATGAATAATTTAATCCGTACTCTATTATACGCCTCTCTCGCAGTTATAGTGTTTTTTGCTTCTTCAGGCAGGCAACATTCACATATGAATTTATGGAATCAAATTTATAAAAAAGGAAGGTTTAATTAAAGAAAGAAGAACTACCAGTTTCTATAAGAACTACCTACACCTCGTTATTACTCTCCTCTTACGACATAAACATTTTCCCTACTAGAATTAACAAGTGTTATCCTCGCTCCACCGTTTCATCTCACGTCAGGAAAATAATTTCTAAAGTACGATTTATTATTGGGATTAGCAGAGATATGCACATAACCCA
>NW_027106488.1:50931-68015 GCF_000696795.3 Halyomorpha halys
CTCTAGAAATGTTATTGGAGTTCTATCAGTGGGTAGATTCTCCACATGTTTTTATCATGTCACTATGTCACCTACAGCAAATTTACTTGTTGTATATATGTGTTTACTGTTGTAAATAACGATGTAAATAAATTAAAAAAAAAAAAAAATTATTTTCCGTTTTTTTTTTAAAGTTCGTATTTAAATGTTTAGTGAGGTACTAAAAAGGAATATCAACTTTGTTTCACTCCTAAAAAATCTTTTACCACACTTTCATAGGTAAGTCGTTCAAACTTTTTTCAATATAGTACTAATATTGAAGACAAGTGAGTATATATGTAACAATGTTTTAGATAATCAAATTGTCTGAATGAAATATTAACTAAATTGGAACGTTTAAAGTTAATTAAAATCCCAAATTCTCAAGTAGAAAAAAAAAGTATATTTTTTAAATAAAAATTTCTGTTTCACTCCTTATAGCATTTATTATCTCAATTTTTGTTACCAAACCATATAATAAAGTATTTTTAAATGTTTAATTTTAACTAATCAAAATAATTTATATCAAACTATTAATGGTGTTTATTAAATCGATATACATCTACAAATAAAGCAATAGCGAAGCGTTGCCGGGTCATCTCAACTTTAATAAAATCATCCGTTTTAATTAAAACCTGTTTTTAAATATATTTTATTGTTGGGCCAACTGCGTCCCACGTTAAATAAAGTCAAATAGACCTAAATTATTAAGATATTTTATTATTTTAGATATAATTTCATTTTTATTTATTTATTTTTCTTTTCAATTTGGAAATTAAGGTGATCATTTATCACTTTTACGTTTTGCTTAAGGTTTTGTCAGATTCTAATGGTAATTATTAGAGAAAATTTGATTTTAATTATTTTCTGTATCACTGTAGCCGTGAGTCAGCCCTGTGGGTTCTGAAACTCTCCTGGGCCCACCCAGTCTCATAAAGTATAAAATAAAAGTGCCCTTAATTGAGTAAAAAACTGGCAGTCAAGCGTGATTCTGACCAATCACCTACTTGCACAACCGTTGGTCTTGTAACAGTACTCCCTTACTTATATCCATGTTATTAACATATAAAATTGAACGAATAAATAAAATGATTAAATGAATATATAAAAATATAATAAGAAAATAATTCAATACATTTTCTATTTTATCAAAATAGTCCTATTAATTCAAGCATCTTATTAAATATTTATGTATCTTAATAATATTTAGTTCTATCATTATTTTAGGTATTTTAATAATATTTAAAATATTCTATCATTATTTATGTTTGTTAATATTTATGCTATATTAATAATATTTAGAATATTATTAACACTCCCTTACAAAGTAATGCACTATTGACCCTTTCAGGGTTGTCGTGGTATGTTTTCAAAAAATTTTTTTTTGTACTTTTTGTACATTACAAAAACATTTTTTTTTCGTGTTGATAAACTGCCAGGAGAAATAAATATACAACCTATCTCTATCTGGACTGCTCTTAATCAATTTTACTGTCGGTGTTTACACTAATAGGAGGCTCTTTTTCAGAGTGACAGTGGAGATGGCAACTGTTCCTGGACAACTATTAGTCGCTACCGGTGCGCCCTCTTTTGGTAATTAATCATTATCGGGGATAAGCCCCCCCTCCCCCCGAACCTTCCTCCTCTCCTCCCCCTCGGGATTAGAGGAAGGAAACACAGGGAGTATCATTTGTATGGAATGGAGATTGCTAATGACCTATAATCAGTCTGACAATTGTAAAAATCTTTTCCAGAAGATTTTTCAAACCTTCATTTAAGGAAGAATAAATAACGAAAGTAAGGTGTTATTTAACACGGATTTTATTATAGACAGACACACAGTTAGTTCTATATTATTTGTATTTTTTCTTATCTTTGGTATGCCAAGATTTTATTGGTTTTTCATTATTTTTTCTTATTTAATATTTTTTAGGAGTGGTTTATATTAACTACAATGATTCAATTTACTCTCAATAGTTACTTAAAATACTCCAACGTTTCGGCCTTTAGGCCATTTTTAAGGAGACAAACTAAAAATTGTTATCACCTTATTACCATATTACTTCCTCATACAATACCAATTTTTTTTTAAGATACCTTAATTATTGACCATTTTTTTAAAATATGTCATTAATTTGCTGACTAATTGCCCATGTCATATAATCTTCTAAAACAAAAAAAAAATCAAATTAATATCATAATGGTTTAATTTAAATTTCACTAAACAGAAACTATTTTTAATACTTTTTTAATTCTTAAGTTACTATTAATAATTAAAATTTACTTCTTTTACAATTATTGTATTATACTTTATATTACACTGCATGCTTTTTACTTTGATGAGCTACTTTTTTAAAAAGCAACATTTAATAAAAAATATACTGCAAAATTAGTATCTAGTGAATTTCTTTTGAAATATTTGTATCTCAAAAATAATTAGATATATTTATGTCAATTACCACTCAAATTAAAACTAGTTTAATGTATTATAAAGCAGTTCATGACGTTTATCTTTTTAAGAACAATAGTTTTCATTATATTTGCTAAAATAAATTGATTTATAGTTGTTCGGACAAAATTTCATGTGTAAAGTTTATATTCAAATGTGAATATGATAAAAACTACTCCAACGAAGATGAGCGTTATAAACTACCTTATACTACATGTAACTAACAATATTGTACATAAACATGTAACGAATATTGCTTTTTAAAAAGTTATATCTGGAAAAGTACTCAACGAAAATAGCTCTAGTAGGGCATATATTTCAGCAAATTTACTCTACTTTAAATAATGTCCTTTTCTGATTTTTAGTGTTGTTGGTAGTTTTAAATGAAAAAATTTATATTTTTTAATGCTTTGGAAGAGGCACCATTTTTATTCAAGTTATCCAAAATTGGGGTGAAATAATTTTTTTCCTTAGGACCCTTGGATTATGGAGAGCTTGGAGGTTTAACCATTCGCATTAACACCAAGAACTAGAAAACGTCTTTTGCAATCAACACTCATATCTCTCAACTAAAGACTTGATATGATTTTCATTTCCCTGCTTGAGCTAAAATGGAAGAAATAATAAGAATGCAACTGATTATAAACAGAAAGGAGATGGTACTATAAGATCGCGGGAGGCAGCCCGAGGCGGTTTTCCTTTGTGCTTCCAGTTCTCCAGTTCTCCCTCCAGTGGCTGTTAAGTCGCCTAATTATCCACTCTTCATGCGCTCCCTTTTTACTTCAGCTCCTTCTCTCTCCTTATATTTGCTTCATCTCTATCTTTTTTCTTCTCTTTTTTTTTTATACAAAAACTGTCTTTAACAGTCACTAAGCCATGCTGGATGATGTTTTATAATTGGTACGGCATTAAAAGAAAAAGATAGAGCGAAATATACCAGAAATATTTTTCGTCTTTTAGTTGTTTAGTTTTTACTCTCGAAAACACACTTTAATATTATGTTATTAATTAATTAAACATAATAATGCTTGTGATATATATCGAGGTATTAACAATTATTAATATTATAAAAGTATTTGCAATATGACTTGTCATACCTGTACCGGGTGTGGAAAGGACCTTACTGTGCAATTCTATTAAAAACAGGTACAACTGTATCAAAAACTTGAAGCTCTTGTAACGTAATCATCTTGGGCGTGGCTAATAATAGCCAATGAGGAAATAAGATTTCCAGAAGGCGACGCCCATTTTTGGAACAAGTGGGGCCAGAACTAAAGAGAACACGGAACACAGAGGACAGAAGGCAGAAGTAGGAGGACCAAGCGAGGGGAGCTAGAGGGCTCTTCAGACATGGAACGCCATTCCTTGTACCAAGACAACAACCACACTTAAGACCAACATGAATCATCCAAATCAGCAGATATATGTATATATCATGTAATAAGTTATAAGGTAATATAATATATTATGGCAAGCCATTTATCTGGATCATTTTAATTATATCATAGCAATAATTTTATAAGTCATTTATTTAAAAACAATATTTGATCCTTTTTCTCAACTTTATTCTTTTTAAAAACCTTCCAACGTTTCGATCACTTAGGTCAATGATAGAAAGAAAAGTGGTTAGTGCAAGTTTTAAATTTAGGAAAGAATTATATAGAAGAAATTATATGGGACAAAGGCAATTAGCCGGCATTTTTAAGATTTTTAAAAAAGAAAATGACAACAAAGTAAAGGTATCCTTGAAAATGCCCTAAGTGGTCGAAACGTTGGAATGTTTTTAAAAAGAATGAAGTTGAGAAAAAGGATCAAACATTTGTTTTTAAATAAACTAAACCACTCTCAAACAAAAATATATAAATAAAAATTAATCTAATTTATAAGTCATGTTAATAAATACAATTGTTCCTTCATATAGTTTATATACTATTATATTACCCAATACCCACCCCTTATTATATCATATAATTAATGGTAACAATATTTTATAAATATAAAGGTATTCAATTGGTAACTGGTAAATACACAAAAGGCCTTTGAAAAAGAATCCAATTATAATAATAGTTTTGTAGGACTCAATATAAATTAATTAATTCACTTATTTTTGGATAATTGCCTTTGGCGATTATCCTGGCATCCCAACGGCAGATACATAGCACTAGTATGTTTGTAGTCAGCAATCCAAACTATACGAAACTTCGGCAAGTAAGTAGGTTAGTATGAGAAATGAATAAAGGTTGTAAAAGCCTTTTTGTAGTCCGTGGTGCTAAATGGGTGAATGCTTTACAACTTTCAAGCTCACCATAGTCTACGAGCTCAGGGAAAAAAAGTTACTTCACCTCAATTCTGGATAACTTTACTGAATACTATTAGTACAAGAGCCCAAGAGGAGAAAAAAGGCAGTTATTTCACCCCAATTTTTTATTTCTTAATTGAAAACTAGGTATAATTACTAGTTAAAATTGATGTGTCTGGGGAATAAAAATTGGTGGCTATTTCAAAAATAATTAATTTTTTATTCGGAGCTTTATATCTTTAGAACTACCAACAACATAGAAAATCTAAGAGAGCATAATTGAAAATAGAGTAAATTTGCTAAAATCTAAGCCCTAATAGAGCTATTTACGTTCAATAGTTATCGAGTAATAGCTTTTTGCAAAGAAAAATATAGATATAGATTTCTCAAAATAAATTAAGTAGCTGATGATATTTCAGTACATTTTTATAAAATGTTGCTTTTTAAAAAGCTATATCTCGAAAACTATTGGAAGTAAATAGCTCTATTAGGGCTAATATTTCAGCAAATTTACTCTCCTTTAATTTCTTTTAGGTTTTCTAGTATTGTTGGTAGTTTTTAAGATATAGAACTCCGAATGAAAAATTAATTTTTTTGTTAAGGTTTTGAAACTGAAGTTTTTTTAAACTAGTAATTATACACAGTTTTCATTAAAGTAATCGGAAATTGGGGTGAGATAACAGCCTTTTTTTCTTCCCGGCTCTTGTACAAACTATGTATAAGGTGTCTTAAAGCGAAAACTGACTACATTAATATGACACTTGTACTGCCAACAGTGAAAGAATGATGACGAGTCAGTATTAATGCTCAAGTTATTCACATTGAATATTTAATGTTAATGATAATGTTTCATTCATTAATAATGTTAATGTTTTATTCAAACATTTCAATTATGATGTGAACCATTATGTGTTACATTATATATGTGAAACATTTGAACAATGATGTGCACGTATTACTTTAGTTATTATAACCTTTATAATTTATAACAATAAGAATGTTAAGATGTAAATTTAAAACAAACCGTTGACGGAAATACCGTCGTAGGTTTTTTTTTTTTGAGAGCCCTCATTCATACTTTCAGTTAGAAAACCTAATCCTGAAACACCATGTGTGCATTTGTATGTTTGTATGCATATGTAAAGAACTTTATTTTCCACTCTCCTGAAGAATGTTTTAGGATCATTTATTTTTATTAAAAAAATTGTCTATTAATCATCGAGAACCCAAATATCTAAGTCTATTATATCTTTTATATTATAGTAATGCATGTTATTTCTCTTTATTAATCCTATCAGTTATAATTTCGGTTAACAGAGATTTCTACTTAATAATAAGAGCTCCTAGGAAACCTTGTAAGATATTGGAAACGGTAGAGTGCGGGGCAATTCACAACTCCAAGCAGATGACGTTTCTTCAATATCTGTCAATCTAAATCTATCCAGCGCTTTGCCCACTCCATTCTTTTCTTCAGTCGAATATGAAATCTTCAATCCTATAATCATTCCGAAATTATATAAAAGCCATATTTTATGTTATTAATATAAAAATAAAGGTTGAATTGGGTAGATCATTGGTAAAGCACTATGTTCCTAACTCCAGAGACCCGTATTCGAATCCGGCTTTGCCAGATAATTATTTTCTGTATAACTGTAGCCGTGAGTCAGCCCTGTGGATTTTGAAACCCTCCTGGGTCCACCCAGTCTCATAAAGTGTAAAAAAAAGGTGTCCTTATTTGCGTAAAAATCTGACGGTTGAGTCAGATTCTGACCAAATCACCTCCTTGCACAACTGTTGGTCTACTAACAGTACTTCCTTACAATGTACTGGACTCTTGACCCGTCATGGGTTCTAGAGCTACAGATTTAATTTCTTAATATAAAAATAATTAAAAACCGAATTTAACTGAATTGACAATATTTTTTAATGATTATATCCAAATTTCAGTTCAAGAGTAAGTAGACCTTCATTTGGAGTAATGGGGGTCTTAGTGGGGCGGGTCCGGCAGGGAATCAGATTACGGATTTGAGTCCAGTAAAAATACGAAAAAGGTTCAGTAACAAAACCCAAAATTTGCAGTAAAAACCAAACATTATTTACAAAACACCAAAATCCTACAAAAATCAACTTTATTATTTAATTCCTAATATTAATGTATACACCGAAAATTTATCTAAAATTAGTTGAAACATAATAAACAGTGAAATGTTTGTGTAAACATAAGGAAAAAGCTACTTATTACTGATTATTACTACTAATTATACTGTTTTATTTTTTTATATATCGTAATAATTTTCTTTTTCTTATTCTTTATAGTTAAATGAATATTTAGAACTATTATTGATAATAAAAAAAAATCCAACAGTTGTGATAAGTTAATGATAGTAAAATATAAAAATTAAATTTATATTATCCGTATAAAAAAAGGATATAATTTATTATTAAATGTTATAGTGACAAATACAGGTTTAGTTCAACTAAGTTAAATTTACCTGGGCATAATAACCTGCAAAGTTTTATAAATCAATTTGAGGCTGTGATACTAAAATTAAGATAGTCCTTGACGATGATCGGCCGAAACATTGGACATGTGAAATGTTTTAATAAAGAAGTGTTGAGACTATTTGGAAATGTTATTATCAATAAAACTACCAGTTTCAAATAAGATAATGAAAAAATATATGAAATATAACTATTATATTTGTTGCCCTTAATTGCGGCAACTTATATTACTATTAATAAATAAAACTATTAAACAAAAAAATAAAATCTTAATTATCCACAATTGGAGAGTTACGTTATTAAATTATATCGACATACTTAATGCAATGATTTTATTCCTTTAAAGAAGACTATAAAATTCTATTTAAAATTTCTTACAACTCCAACAATTTTTAAATTTAGAAAATTAACCAAGGCTCTATGGAATTCTAAAATATTGGAATCTTGTATTATACTTCATACTTCTTATTATCATGACACTACACTGCCTACAAGAACCCGCACACCACACTCAACCAACCTCTATGATGTCTTGGTCTCTCTTGATCATTCAACCTCCTAAGATCCTCCTCCAAATCGTCAAGCGATGTGATACATGGACGTTCTCTTTTTTGTTTTCCATCCGGTGTTCCATATAGCATCCTCTTAGGTATGCTCTACGTATCCTACCCATCTTTTTCCAGCTCTTTACATTAATGCCACGATGTTGGGTTCCCCAAACGGTTCCATCAGCTTCTCCGATTCATTCCATTCTCCGAGACTCCTCCCCATATCTTCTTACCTTTCTCTTCCAGGATTTGAGCATGTTCTGCTTTTCTTCTATAGGGTCGTGTTTCTCCTAGAGATCACTAATGACCTTACGATGGTTTTGTAGATGACCACTTTCACTTTTGTAGAGAGAGCTCTAAACTTCATTATTGTTTGTAGTGAGAAATAAAACCTATTTCCTGCTGCTATTCTGGTCTCTATTTCGCTCTCTACTTTGTAACCAGGCTTCCCAGGTACTTAAACTGGTTTACAGAACTGAAACTGTGTCTACGAAAGTCACTTTGCTATTCACTTTCTTACGCGTTTGTACACAGTTATATCTTAGGTAGCCTTGAGGCCTAATTTTAATACGGTTTCTTCTGGAACGTTCTGAATTCCTGTAATGTCACATGCAATTATAATATAAGTTGTAATTAAGTGCGGCCATACTGTTTTTGAACAATATATTGTACAACCTAATATCCTAAAGGATCTAGCCCAGAATAATAAACAATTTTTCATTTCATTACTTTCACAACTCTCCTAAACCTTCCTTTTTTTGCTTCCTATCCGAACACACAATAATATCATGAACAAAATAATAAAAAGAAATAATGTTTATTAATTAAGTGAATTAATGAATGAAACAGACCGTTAAACAATGCAACTTCCGTGGTCTGTCCTTACTTCAAGAAACAAAGTTTCTTTTGTTCTTATAGGAAGAGAACAAAAGAAGAAAACTTTAAAAAAAGTAGGGTCTGTCACCCCCGAAACAAAGCAGACCGGCATCAGATGGCGAGGGGCCGTCGGGTCATGAGTGCTATTTGGCACCAGCAGGCACAAATCACCCTCTTTATTAATACTATCGCTACTGCGCTCAGACCAAAAATTCGGAAGGGGGGGCGTAGTAATAAACACTCTAACGATTGGAAGAAGGAAGGGAGAGGTGTTAGTATAAAAGTTGTTACGAAAGCTGACAGCTGTTGGAAAATTAAGTGTAGGTTGGCAGGCTATTAGGGAGGACAGTCCCTCTCTCCTGTCAACTGGTCCTTTCTATTAATAAATAACAAAAACAAATATCTATAAATATATTTTAAATATACTCAGGTAATACGATCCTTATAACCGGGAGTCCTTTATTGTATATTCATAGTTCTATAAAGCAAATTGTAAGACATTTTGGAGATATGTGATGTAATTATATAATTTATAACTGTACAAAATCTCATCCCTGAAGGAGCATGTTAAGGAGAGAGGATCATTGTTTCGCATGATCCTGTGGTGATGGCGAACGATCTCTATCTCACGCGCCGCTGATGTACCCGGTCCGAGGGTACCGCCGTCTTTTCCTCGCGTTTCATCTTGATTTCAATGAGGTTGTGGTGGTGTCACTTAAACCGTTCGAGTGGTTCTCCCGACGAACGCTGGCCAGCATAAAAGTGTGTTGGAACAAGTAATTTGATTTCACAATAAGGCGGAAACGAAAATGTGATTGAATAAATTATTGAAAATCCAACATCAAAATGTCTAAATCCGACAACCCATACACCTCTAAATATATTCTACCAACATGGGCTCTATGAATGACAAATCGTTTCTGAAAATTAAAACACCTTACTTCCACAGTAACCTCAAACAAGTAAACAACGGGCTGATATAGACCTGTGTATAACAAAGCCCTCTTCCCTGTCAATAATTGTTTATATCTATTCACTACTTTTTATATATATTTATTACTGTTTTGTTTTTCAATTATGTTTATCTATTATATTTTATTGATTGGCAGGCGAAAGGTAAGCAAAGAGACAAAGCTACGCTTGTTCAAATGTGTATTCTTGACTGTTCTTCTCTATGGGTCAAAAAGTTCTGAAGAAACATGCGAGGCAAATCACCGCTACTGTATAAAAAATAACTGCATACGTGTCACATTGGGAGTAAGATCTATTGAAATGGTTCAACCATGTCTGAAGGATGGGAGATGACCAAAATGCCCGCTGGCTGATGTAGGCCTATAGAAAGTACCAGCCGGTAGACCAAGAGCTTCTTAAAATGAGTACATAGACAGCCTCAGAAGAGAACGTGGCAGCTCGATGGATCACATCCGAAGAATGACTGAGGATAGAGATGTATAAAATAAATGGCTGAGGCTACTCCACGTCTAACAGCACTAGGGAGATAGAGAAAGTAAAAAAGAAATATTTTATTATCTGTATTCAAATGTATACATATACTTATATCCTCGTAGATAATTTTTTTAAAAATATTAATTGAACAGTATGTGTGTGCGAAAATACGACAGATTTTTATGAGCATGTGTTCTGTTATTTCATTTAATAAATTTTTTATTTTATTCTATGTTCGTTAAAAAGAGGAAAAACATATCAGGTTAAGGAAGGAAATATAATTAGATATGTTCAGTAGTCAATAACTTCCATTCAATTTTCCAGCGCCGAGTGCACTTTTCCTAGAGTTTTGAATCGCATTGTGGACGCATCGCTGCTGTATTTGAAGCCCACCAGACAAACTGGAGGTTCCAACTGCTCAGTCTGTCACTGGAAATCGTCTCGACCTTGCCTTCACAATTGATACCAGTGTACGCCCAGCAGATAAAGGTCTAGAAGCTCCTACACTACTACGCTGCTTCAATCTGCAAGTCCCCTCATTTAATACCATAGATCGTCTCATAACATTTGGACTGAAGTCTAGCTCCCCACCGACACCGAGGACATTACAGAGAATTTCAGTCGTACTTGACATTAAATTTAACTATACACTATTATTCATTGTAAAACCAGGAGTGATTTTTTGTTTTGATTTTCAATAACTTTCATTCATGTCTATAATTTTTCTTTACATGCTTTTTTTTTCACTGTAAATTTTCTCTCTTCTCCTTTTCTTTTTTTTACCTTACCTAAACCGTACAAGATATGTGGGAAACTAAATAAATGCGGTCCTAGGAAGTAACCAAGTAGACATAGAAAAATTAGCAAAAGCTCTATTAAGACAAGCAGAGGAAATCGGCTTGGAAGTAAATAAAGATAAAAAAAAAAAAAATAATTGTAAGCCGAAAAATCCACCCTAACGGCTTGGTTTGCACGAACGGAAAATCTTTTCCGAAAAAGATAGGCAGTTCCAAATAACATCAATAAATGATGAACGGACTGAGATAGACCAGAGTGCGATAAGTGCGATCAGAGCGTTCTTCTCTCTGTCAAAAATACTGAAATCCCGAAAAATTCGAAAAAAAAAATAGCTCAACTATTCACCTTTTAGTAATTTGAAAACAATGACAACTGAACGTATGGATCCTGCACAAGTCCTTTTGATTTGTGTCAAAAATCCGAAACCCGTCGGGTCGGTTGAATATTCAGGCCAACTTGTACTAATAAAAATAAGTGCTTGGGCATACACGAATTTGCATTGTTTGGCAAACGTGTAGAGGCGCCTCTTCAATGTTCTATGTATCGATTATAGCCTTGTGACAAATTTTATATAATAATTAATAAATAACATCTATAAAAAAAATTCAACATTTTCAAAATTAAAAACCTCTGTCTTTTACATTTTATTTAATTATTTATATTAATACTATCTGTATAATGTGCACCTTAATCATCAATGTCAGTCTTAAAATTAATTGCATTATTAATGTTTTTCACTGAATTAAGGAAACTGCACTCAGTAAATATAATTCAGATTAAAGCATTGCGGCGTTTAAGGTTGTCGGGCTTAGTAACGAGGTGATCCCTAAAATGTTAATAAACACTGAACCGTCGAGTAAACGTTTGAGGGGTAGACCAAAACGTAGATGGGAGGATAGTGTTAAAACTGATTTGGTAGAATTGGGTTTCAATGTGCGTTATTGGAGGGATGTATGTGGAGAGCGATTGGTGGTATCGGCATGAAATCTATTTATTTATCCATGTTTTTAATTATGTGTATTACTTGAATAATTTTTCTATTTTTTGTGTGATTGACGATATTAAAATTTTTGGGGTTATTAAAATCAAAATTATGTTTTAGTTTAACTCTATATTGGGCCAATGCTGTAGTGTAATGATTTTACAATTATTCTTATAGGCTCTATTCTAGTTTTTAGTGTTTTGTAAATTTTACCAATATATACCCCTTCATAATTATGGAAATTAATTGCGAAGCAGATTAAATTAAATTAAATAAGCCTGAAGTCATCTTAACCCATCTTATCCCCCCAGTGGAGCGGCCCCCCCGTTCTTTGTACCCCCCGGCCAGCGGCTCCTGGGCCAATATTGTAACCCCCATCCTCAGCGGACCCAACTCAACCCCTTATAATGCTATATGGCAAAGGAAGGGCTCCATTATATATATATGTATTTATGTACTCAGGTATATATTAATATTGTTATACATATATTTTCAATAAAGGTCAGAAAAAAAAGGAAATTAATTTAATATATTACATATTCTATATCATTAATTCAATTTTATCTCTCATGTTGTTAATCTCATTAACTGAACGCAAAATCATCCAGTAATGAACCTATAATATTAAGAAATTTACTTTGTATTTTCCTCTCTACGTTGTACTCTATCGAACTGAAACATTTGGTAGTTAAAAGATGTATCGATGATAAGGGAGCCTATTTACTTACGGTTTAGTAAAAACGATAAAAACGAGCTCACCCCATCGGACTATGATTACTATAGTAGTATAGTGATCTAGATAGAACAATAGCTATAATAAGCTGTCGTGCTAGGCGACAGTAAAGTCTCCAGACTGAAAGTAGTAATTGCAGTGCAGTCCTAACTCCCTGATAGCACGTCAAGTTTGATCCGATTCGTCTCCTCTGTCACTGGTCAACACAATTTAGCTCTTAGGGGAATAACTCTAAATATCGCGGGTTCCCCCCTCGTACCCGTACCGTACGACGTCAACTGACCATTTGTTCCTGTATGCACCATAGTACAAGAGCCGGGGAAAAAAAGGCATTTATTTCACCCCCACTTTTGATTACTTAAATGACAACTATGTATAATTGCTAGTCAAAATTGATGAGTCTGCCAAGTATAAGTAGGAGGAATAAAAAATGGCAGCTCTTTCAAAATGTTTAAAAAAAAATTCATTCGGAGCCCAATATATTAGAAACTACCACCAATTCTAGAAAACCTAAGAGAACATCATTTAAAGTAGAGCAAATTAGCTAAAATATGATCCCTAATAGATCTATTTTCGTTCAATAGTTCCCGAGATATAGTGTTTTTTAAAAAGCAACATTTCATAAAAATACTGAAAAATCAGAAGTCAGTGAACTTATTTTGAGAAATCTGTATCTTATAAACCATTCGACGTACAAATGTCTATTAGCACTCAAATTTAAAGCTAGTTAAAAGTACTATAAAGAAGTCTATACATTCATCTTCGTAGAAGTAGAAGTTTTTATGATATTTGCCAAAATAAATTCACAAAACGTTAATTTCTAGTTGTTCAGATAAACTTTTTCATATTTTGACAAAAAAACATATCTCAGGAAACATAAGACGTACATATGTCTGCCAACACTCAAAATGAAGGTCATTTAACTTACTATAAAGTAGTTTATGACACGGATTTTCGTAGGAGTAGTAGATTTTATGATATAAAGCACCGAATGAAAAATTAATTACTTTTAAGTTATAGATCCATTTAATTATGTTCAAAAGTCAATGTACCCAGATAAAACTGTTTTTTTTTTTCGGCAAAGACTCCTATTGGAGTCCTATACTGCCTAACCATGGTTGGGGGTCAAAGTTCTTCATTTTGTGGGACCGCCACTCAATGAAAAAAGTCAACGCCCCAGGCCGAATACGAACCGGCACCGCCAATAGACATCAAATTGGTAAGACTGTGTCTTAACCGCTGAGCTATGGGCGGCCCTATGATCCCTATTACCATTTCCTATAAATATAAGACAGAATGTAAAAAAAAAAATAAAAAAAATAAAATAAAATAAAATTGTAAGGTGAAGGTAATCTACAAAATGATGTGTGTTTTCAGTGGTTTTAATCAAACACTAAATGCGACCACAATAAAGTTCAATAGCTGTGATATCTGATAACTTATCACCTCATTTTTGCTTCTTTGAATTTAATTTTGTGTTATTCTACCTCCTTTTTGTTCGTAACACAAAAAAAAAAAAAAATACGCTCTAAAAAAAATATAAAGTCGCTGACAGACCTGAAGTCCCTTGAATATTATATTTCATTATTCCGAAAGAGCGAGAGGGGGAAGAACTGAAAAGTGTCAATTAAGTGGAAAACTGGGGACTCTGCCAGTCAGCAGTAATGGGCTGAGGTCATCCTGCGGGGCAATAGTTTCCTGTTACATCATTAGCTAAAATAAAAGAGGTACAGGAGCCGGCTTCCAGAGGTACAGGGGTACAGGAGTACAATGGGGTTCATCCCCCCCCCATCCCAATTAGCCAGAGCCTTGGTAATTAATTCCCAATAGAACTCCATTCAGCGGGAGATATGTAGCAATTAGGAGGGAACAGGATACATGGGCAACATATTGTGTATCTTCCATTGAGAGCGACGTCTAAATCCCGTCATTATCATAATTATATCCCTTTTAACAATCCCTAATGATTTTATAAACAGGTTCATATTGATATCAATTTATTTCCTAGCTATTACGACTATCATTATATATAAAATGGAGCAATTTAAACAGCTTTATAGTTTTTTAATGTTGTTTATTTATCTATATCTATCATAGCCTAAGACAGGGGAACAGAATTATGTTGATATTTTACAATTAAAAATTATTAAAATGTTAAAAATAAAGTGAGATAATTTGTATTTGAGAGTTTTAAAATTAAATGAAAAAATTACAAAATGGGTAAATTTGACTTAAAATATTAGACCTGGGCAA
The DNA here is from genome assembly GCF_000696795.3 of Halyomorpha halys. Lineage (NCBI taxonomy): Eukaryota > Metazoa > Arthropoda > Insecta > Hemiptera > Pentatomidae > Halyomorpha > Halyomorpha halys. The sequence goes on from NW_027106488.1 coordinate 65,836, forward strand.
AATAGCAAACAATTTTGATAGTTGTGAGGTGTGAATTGTAAAATTGTCCTTGAGCATGGCCGAAACGTTGGACATTTAAAATATTAATAAAGAGTGTTTGAGACTTAAATGGATACTATTAATTTTATTTATACATCAAAACGAGCCTCGAAGAATTGAAAAGATTACGTATAAAGCAAGGCTGAATGTTACAAAACTCAATAATCTCTCTAAATAAAATGGAAAATAGTATTATGGCAGAAAATTAAAAGTTTAAAAAAAACAATAAAGAATACAGAGAAGTTAGAAAATGGCGGAATCCTTACATTTTCATTTCACTCATCTAAAGTGATCAGTTATTTTAGAAAAAGATCTAAAAAAAGATATCTACACAACACATGGAGAATTAGAAGAATAACAGAAATAGGCTCCGATAGGTTAGAGAGAGGTTAAAAAACAGGGTTAAATTATTTCTTATAAACAAAATGTAATCATGTTAAGAAAAAAAAAAAAGATATATTCGGTCTTGCTACCCAAATATATTTCGTTGAGAACCCACAGCATCCTTGATTATGTATATATGCACTACTATATATTAACAAAGATACATAAAAATATTTTTCTTACAATAATCAACTATAACCTAAATATAATAGATTTCAAATTTTTTTTTTACAATTTTGTTTTATTTTTTATAATATTTTTTCCTTCTTTTTCTAAAGTACTTTAGCTATTTTTAGTTAATTAATTGGGAATAAAAATAAATATAAAGACAAAATCGCAAAAAAATATAAAAGTGAGTAAATGAGTCTATTAGTTTAACAGTTTCCTTACTTTAAGAAAATTCTTAAAAAATATTAAAACATTTAATAATAATAGCACAGTAACACCAAGGGCCCAGGTTCGAATTCAGTTATAGTAGATAATTATTTTTGTTTCACTGTAGTCGTGAGTTAGCTCATTGGGTTCGGGAGCCCTCGGTGGAATGAAGTGGGTACTCATAATTGAGTAAGATTGTGGTAGTCGAACGTGATTTTACCTCCTTGCACAACTATTGGTCTAGTAACATTATTTCATTACAAGGTATTGCACCCCTCACCCTTCATGGTTTGTAAAGGCTAAGCGAATCCGAAGATTCGATGCCAATGCCACCCATCGTTCTCTGCATAGATCTGTCCAGTGAGGCCTTTCGAAACCCAGATATACTAAATCACTTTTAACGAAATCTTCTCATTCATGGCGCAAGTTTTTTTTTTTTTTTTAATAATTTATTTATTGATATTTACAACTGTATACACATATATACAACAAGTAAATTTGCTGTAGGTGACATAGTGACATGATAAAAACATGTGGAGAATCTACCCACTGATAGAACTACAACAACACTACAAGAGAAGATCTCGAGGCAATCTTCTTTTCAGACGCCTAGGAGGATTATTAGGTAATGAAGGAGAAGCCAGGTTAGAAACAAGTGGATTTGGGTGGTTGAGAAGTTTATTATGGAAGGAACGGTATCTGGTTCTGGCCAAATCGGCAACATATGGAATATTGAAGTCCTGATGGATGACTTGATTTGTGACAAAGTAAGGAGCATTAAGGATTTTACGAAGGATTTTGGACTGTAAGGATTGGATTCTGGAGGAATTTGATGGTTTAGTGGAGCCCCAAAGCTCAACTCCGTATGTCCAGATAGGCCTTATAATAGTCATGTAGATCAGTCTTTTGTAATGGATTGGCAATTTAGACCGTTTTTCTAGTAAATGTTGCAATAGTCAGAATCTACGAGCAGTTTCTTGTCTTTTTAGTCTTGTATGAGGATTCCATGTCAGTCGTTTGTCGAGATGTAGTCCTAAGTAACCATGGCGCAAGTTAAAAATGAAAACGTTTACTTAATTTAATGTAATAAAGTAGTATGTAAATGAATTATTAAAGTTACACCTTAAAAAAAAAAAAGCTGCCATAATAACCTTGTAAAATATATGTCTATCCTCATTATTTTTAAAATAAAAGTTTTCTGGGAGATTGGCGGTTATAGCAGTAAGCCACAGAATTTATACGTTATATTTCACGCCATATTTTTAATACTTAGAAACATAACGACTGTTTACCTTTATTGTACATTCACGTAAGTATCAAAACGTTTACAAATCAAAAATGTATTTAGTCCTTTGAATTATATCCCAAATAAGGAAAAATTA
>NW_027106488.1:72585-73698 GCF_000696795.3 Halyomorpha halys
TTTATTATTTATTAATATAAATATTTTTTGAAAGTTTCCAAAAGCTTTCAACTGAAACAGCGCTGATAAAGCTCTATGTAAAATAAAAAATAAAATGCTAAAGTTAATTAACAAGATTTGAACCAATGGATTTTCACCAAATCGATAGAATTTTAAAATATTCAATCTTAAACAAGAGTTTATTATTGAATCCAAAAATTGCGGATATTATTTAATTAATTAGAACATAGAGATCAAAAATATTCTCCTGTTGGTAGTTCTAAATTAATTCTTACTGAAAACAAACCTGTGAATGCAGCATAAGACGTATCGGCCGCAAATTCAGGCTTAATTGTAGTAAATCCAAACAACCCATCCACATACTTGCACATGAACGAATTAGCCGTTGGCAAACGTCTAGAGCCACCTTCAGATGTTAATATTCTTATATATAAGAAGATGGTCAATCTGGACTATCATTGTATCTTTTTAGCCCTGATGAATCCCTGCAAAGTGGGCCGAAACGTGGGAAAATAAATAGTTGTAAACTATTTTTGTTTCACCTTTGACCGCAACCCTGACCATCTTCTTATATATCAATTTTTACGGTCAACTATATATACATATATGTTAATATTATTATATTGATCTGTCGGAGAATAAAAAAAGAAACTTACAGCCTAAATTCTAAAACAATAGGCAATTTGCACACTAATGAAGCTCACTGATTAGAAAGGCCCCCCCCCGGGTAGATGGCAAATTGTTAACTGGTTTAAATGTTCATTAGATTTCTTCAACTAAATCAAGCTGTCATTAAGGCTCTAAATTTACATAAATTTATTCTCTGATGACTTTTGTTACAATAGTATACATTTTTTTTTTCTTCAAAAAGATGAATTTGAACATTTTTTTTTTTTGTGTGTGTGCTTTGGAATCTCCATATTATACAAGAGCTGAAAGGAAAAAAACACAGTTATTTACTTCCAATATTTTATTACTTTAATTAACGATATGAATGATATTGATGAGTCTGCCAAGTATAGGTAGGGGAATAAAAAATGACGCTGTTTCAAAACGTTAAAAAATATTAATTTTTCATTCGGAGCTCTATATTTTAAAAACTACCAACAACAC
>NW_027106488.1:73748-75022 GCF_000696795.3 Halyomorpha halys
CTCTATATTTTAAAAACTACCAACAACACTAGAAATCGTGTATATCATTCAAAGTAGTGTAAATGTTCTAAAATGTTAGTCATAATAGAGCTATTATTTACCTTAAATAGTTCAAGTGAAATAACTTTTTTAAATTGTAACTACCCCTGTCGAGCTGATCCTCTACCTTGGACTACATCTAGACAAACGATTAACCTGGAATCCTCACACAAGACAGAAAAGGCAGGAAACTGCAACTCGACTTAGACTTTTACAGCAACAGTCTTAACTTCCAATTCATTACGAAAGACTGTAATAAGGCCAATCTGGACATACGGAGTTGTGATTTGGGGCTCCACTAAACCATCGAATTCCTCTCGTATCCAATCGTACCAATCCAAAATCCTCAATGCTCCTTACTTTGTCACAAAAAACCATATATAAAGACTTTAATGTTCCCTATGTAACCGATCTAGCCCGAACCAGATATCACTGCTTCCATTATATACTCACAAACCACTCAAACCCCCTATTTTTAGCCGTGTATCCTCTTCCATTCCTGACAATCCTCCGAGGCGCCTGAAAAGAAGATGGCCAAGAGACCAGCAAATGTAAAATGTCATTAAAGTGCTATCAATGGGTAGATTCTCTACACGCTTGAAACACTCCAATTTAACTAAGATCAAATTTATTGATTGTATTAATTAATTTACAGTTGTAAATTTCAATAACGATATTAAAAAAAAAATTGTACCATTTCATGAAAAAATGAACAGAAAATCAGTAGTTAGTGAATTTATTAGAACTCTACATCTCAAAAACAATTCTATGTAAAGATATCAACTAACACTCATATTTTAGCAAATGTGTTCTATTTTAAATGATGTTCTCTAAGGTTTTCTAGTTTTGTTGTTAGTTTTAAAGATAAGTAGAGCTCAGAATGAAAAAAATAATTTTTTGCAACGTATTGAAACAGCCACCATTTTTTATATCCCCTACCTATTATTGGTAGACTCATAAATTTAGACTAGTAATTATACATATCATTTATTAATGCAATCAAATATCGGGGTGGAATAACTGCCTTTTTTCTCCTGTAGTGATCTTGTATTAATAGGCATAAATTATCAGAATAAAACACCATTTCTTTTGCCATTCATAAAACCATGGAAATTATATTTTCAATGTTTAAAATAAAAATAAATTGTTGTAATGAAAAAATAAACCGAAAAAAAAAACGAGGAAAGTGTAGGAAATGCATAGAGGACACCTTAAGACGGATGATGACGGAGAGC
>NW_027106488.1:76597-77676 GCF_000696795.3 Halyomorpha halys
AACAAACTAACCATATTGTAACTATTTTGTTCAAACCGTCCTGCAAATTGTTTTATAAAACTTATAAAGAGAGTGAGGTAAGACACAGACAAGTGAATACAGGCTGTCCAGGACAATGGGCACTCAACTATTTCTCAAGATGAATAGTTTAACCAACACCACCAGGGAGGGAAAGAAAATCAGGAGGAGGGAACAAAAGGACACCGAAGAAGAAGTCCTCACTATAGATCAACAGCAAGTAATTTTAATCCAAGTCATTAATTGTAATCAACTGAATAAAAATCTAATCTAATCAACTATCAAAATTAAACCTAACACAATAACACCAATTTTAATCATGTTTGGCAAACTATAATCAATTGTCATCAATCATACAAAATAGAGGAATTTTATTCTGTTCATAGTTATCATTTATAATTACAGTCCACTTCATTATTCAAACCAGCCATACCAGCATATAAAAATTAGTTTGGGTAATATCCCCCAACTTTTATTCTGGGGAATACCAAAATTAAACAAAGTGGTTTATATTAGTATAGACTAATATACGTTGATGCTGGCGAGCTTCCACTTCTCGTCCTTCGAAGACAACAAATTGACCTCACTTACTTGGCTAAAATCTACTCAGCTAGAAACCATCCTAGGAATGAACTGTTTCCAAATATACAGCATCTAAACCAGCAACAAACTGACTTATCAAAGTCTGTAGTAGTATTCTGAGTGTAGGATTCCTGGCACAAACAGAATTTACATTCGTCCAATCCGAACAATCCAGAATCTAAGAATTAAGATACTCCTAAATTTGTCATAAATCAAGTCATCTATCAGGACCTCGATGTTTCATATGTCGTCGATTTGGCCAGAACCAGATACTAATCCTTCCCTGATAAACCACTCAATTCTAACCTGGCATCTCCTTCATCACCTGATAATCCTCCAAGGCGTCTGCAAAGAAGACGGCCACGAGATGTTCTCTAGAAATGTTACTGAAGTTCTATCAATGGGTAGATTATTCACCATATGTCATTGTATAAATAATATCAAATTTACTTATTGTAAATATTTTTTATACAGATGTA
>NW_027106488.1:78671-80569 GCF_000696795.3 Halyomorpha halys
TATCTGTGGGTAGATTCTCCACATGTTTTTATCATGTCACTATGTCACCTACAGCAAATTTACTTGTTGTATATATGTGTATACAGTTGTAAATAACAATAAATTATTAAAAAAAAAAAAGAAATTATAATTTTTATCTGGAATTGATGCAGTCGGTTTTCCAGGATTGAGCGGAATTGCTCAATTCAAGTGTACAACCAAAGATGCATGATAGCATCGATAACTTCCCTATATGCAACTCCGAAGAAAAGGAAGATACCATTCGCTTCTTGGAAACCCGTCCTAAGTATAGTGAAATAAAAGTAAAATATTTTGGGCAGCGCACCTGCTCTCCAGAACAATTAGTCAGTTTATAGGCTCTCATTGGAGAGCTCTTCGCAATGTACGACGGGCTACACTGAAAAGAGCTAAGTTAGTGAAAATATGAGAGATCAATACCACAGTTGTAACAAATTGGCTATTATTGTTTAATTTATTATAACAGAAATGCCATATTCTCGTTTTAAATTAATGAATATTTGAATTTTTTTAAACTTTTAACTTATTTTTTTTACCTTTTTTAAAGTTTGTTACTTATGTGCTGTAGTTAAAATTGCAGACATGCTTCAACAGATGGAGGTTTTACCCATGGTCTATGTTTAATTGTTTGAATTAATCAATGTTTTGTATTTTTTATAATGTTATTTATTTATTGACATTTACAACTGTATATAAAATACAACAAGCAAATTTGAAGTAAGATCATAATGATATGATACAGTATGTAGAGAAACTACCCAGTAGTAGAACTCAAAAAACATTTTACAATATAAGGTCACTAGGCCATCTTCTTTTCAGCGCCTCGGAGGATTGGAATGGAAGAGAAAGCAAAGTTAGAAACTAGTGGGTTTGTGTGGTTAGGGAGTTTATAATGGAACGAATGATATCTGGTTCAGGCTAGATCGGTTACATTAGGAACATTTAGGTCTTTATAGATGGTTTTATTAGTAACAAAATAAGGAACATTGAGGATTTTACGAAGGGTTTTAGATTGTAAGGATTGGGTACGAGAGAAATTTTTTTAAAAATAAATAAATACATTTGTAAAAACAAAATAAAAGAAAAATATCCCTTAGTACAGATCAATACAACTTAGACATTATTTCTTCGGTAACAATCACAAACAGCTGTAAGATATGAATGGATTTAGGTCTCATATAGACGAATCAGTTGTTAGTTTTTTATATAAAAGACCTTTCACTAAAGGTGTACGCTCAGTACTCATATTACCTACCCACATCTGCTAACCGTTTTTTCTGTTTCTACTTAGTGCTATATTTTTCAGGCATAATATTTTCCAAGAGAGAAAAACTTTATTCAAAAAGTCGTGCGGCCCTATAGTTAATTTTACCCATCTCTGCAGCATTCGTATTTAGATAATTTTTAAAAGATTCTTATTACGTATAGGCATAGTACAGTAAATTTATTTATGTAATATTTTATTTTATTTTTTCTCCGTATTATTCTTCATGTTTTCCTATTATTTATCTATATATCTAAATATATTTTCTCCCTTAACCCAAAACATCTTTCCTATTAGATTAATTTTTATTAATACATTCTTGTGTGAGAGTGGTTTATTTAAAAACAAATTTGATCCTTTTTTCTCAACTTTATTCTTTTCAAAACCTTCCAACGTTTCAACCCTCAGGTCATTTTCAAGGATACATACAAACAGTTTTTTTAAATTATTTTAATAACAATTTCATTATTTCCTTTACTTATATACTGATTTCTTTGGTCCTACCTTTATTTTGTTGTCATTTTCTCTTTTAAAATTCTTAAAAATGCCGGCTAATTGCCTTTGTCCCATCTCTAAATAAATTAATCATTAAAATAATATCATAATAACATTATAA
>NW_027106488.1:83444-84115 GCF_000696795.3 Halyomorpha halys
ACATTGAGGATTTTACGAAGGGTTTTGGATTGTAAGGATTGGGTAAGAGAGGAATTTTTTTAAAAATAAATAAATACATTTATAAAAACAAAATAAAATAAAATTATCCCTTAGTACAGATCAATACAACTTAGACATTATTTCTTCGGTAACAATCACAAACAGCTGCGAGATATGAATGGATTTAGGTCTCATAAAAATGAAGCAGTTGTTAGTTCTTCATATAAAACACCTTTCACTAAAGGTGTACGCTCAGTACTCATATTACCTACCCACATCTGCTAACCGTTTTTTCTTTTTCTACTTAGTGCTATATTTTTCAGGCATAATATTTTCCGAGAGAGAAAAACTTTATTCAAAAAGTCGTGCGGCCCAGTAGTAATACAAAGCATAAAAAAAAAAAAATAATACACAGAACTCCATAATCATAGTTGGGCAACTGTTAAACTAATAGCTAAAATTATGAATAAGGGTTTCCATGGCAATTTTAGCTATTAATTTCATCTATAGTTAATTTTACCCATCTCTGCAGCATTCCTATTTAGATAATTTTTAAAAGATTCTTATTACGTATAGGGTAGGGGAATAAAAAATGACGCTGTTTCAAAACGTTAAAAAATATTAATTTTTCATTCGGAGCTCTATATTTTAAAAACTACCAACAACACTAG
>NW_027106488.1:87775-89566 GCF_000696795.3 Halyomorpha halys
GATTCCCACCTCAAGAATATAACGAATATGAATTGGAAAAAGGTAATAAGAGTAAAAAAGAGGATAAAAAATAAATAAAATAGTAGTAATGACTATACAAGAAATAGAAAAATATAACATTTATTACAGAATGTCCTCCAGTAGCCTGGTTTTCAGTCTTCGAGATGAGGTGGGATTTCCCAAGTTCCAGCTCCTTTAACTTCCAGTAACGGGGAGTGGAAGTTTATAGACGGTTTTTTTTATGAAGTCATCAATTGATTCCATTCGCAGTTCCCGATCAAATCGGCTATTTCTTACAAACCAAGTGGCATTCACTGCGATTATTAGGATCGTATTTTGAAACGTTTGTATTTTTCCCTTGATTTTCCCTTAAGCCATAATAACTTAAGGCCGTTGAAAAAGCAACTTTTGTATTTTTATTTGTATTGTATTATTGGTTATAAGAACTTAAGTCCAAACTATGACTGAGCAGTTTTTGTGCTATCCTGAAATGATGGTCTAAGATGAACTTTTGATTACAAAAAGATATTTAAAAAAAATTTCAACTGTTCGAATTCCAATTACACTAGTACAATAATCGCCTAGAAGGTCGAATAAAAATAAGAAAGCAAAAACTGTGTTAGCGGTTGAACCGAAGTGATGTTTTAATGAAGAGAGTTGGGGTTCGGGTCAGCGAGTGGAAGTTACAACTGTCCGCTGGAAGCCAAACGCCACGTCCAGGCCCCCGTCCATTATTAACGGGCTGTTAGCTAGCTGTACTCTCTCTCTGCTATATTGTCTGCTTTATATCCAATTAGTTTATTATAGTACTATAGCTTTTAAAGGAATGCCAAAATAAAATTGTGAAATATTTCCTACAAAGAAAGTTCAATCTGGCTATATAATTCAGTGGGCCCTCGCTATAACGTGAATGAATAGGATTTATAGCATGGTAAAAATAAAATAAAAAATTAGTGCAGTGCCCACATCACACAACTAGCACTTGCCATCCAACTTAAATTCCCAATTTTTGATTAGAGTGGTGGACTCGTATTCTAAATAAAAAGTCGAAAGACTATGAAAGACAAAATTATGAACAGTTTTATCGTTTGTTGGTAAATATATATTTAAATATATATTTTAGGGTTTTGATTCCTACCTCAAGAATATAACGAATATGAATTGTGATTATGCCAGGAATACAATTATTCAAAATATAACACAAAACCCCAAAAAGAGAAAAAATGCAGATATTTCACCCCAATTTTTAATTACTGTACTGAAAACTACGTGTAATTACTAGCTTAAATTGACGAGTCTGCCAAGTATAGATAGGGGGAATAAAAATGGCTGCAGCTTCAAAACATTAAAAAAAAATAATTTTTCATTGAGATCTCCTTTAAAACTACGAAAAACATTAGAAACATCATTGAAAGTACAACAATTTTTTTATATACCTGAATTGTCAAACATAACACAAAAAGGGCCATATTTCCGTAAGAAACCACCCCACTAAGATCTCCAGGAAGTGATGGTCCTATGTTACTTTTAAAATATTTGCTTAAAATGGAAAGATGAGACATATAGTTAAATCGACCAATATTTAAAAAGTTCCAGCTGAAATGACACGGTAGGAAAAAAAAAAACATGCTCTGTAATGTTCAAACATTCAATACTTATGGAGAGTAAGCACGAGGTAGAACGAATTTAATTCGTCTTTAATAAATAAAGAAGCTTCGCAATGTTTTAGTTGAAAGACCTACAAATCTGGCTGTAATCGTTCTGCCAAAGAGTTAAGAATCGATTCTTATA
>NW_027106488.1:89900-90580 GCF_000696795.3 Halyomorpha halys
AAATATATATTTTAGGGTTTTGATTCCCACCTCAAGAATATAACGAATATGAATTGTGATTGTGCCAGGAATACAATTATTCAAAATATAACACAAAACCCCAAAAAGAGAAAAAAGGCAGATATTTCACCCCAATTTTAAATTACTTTACTGAAAACTACGTGTAATTACTAGCTTAAATTGAAGAGTCGGCCAAGTATAGATAAGGGGAATAAAAATGGCTGCAGCTTCAAAACATTAAAAAATAATAATTTTTCATTGAGATCTCCTTTAAAACTACGAAAAACATTAGAAACATCATTGAAAGTACAAAAATTTTTTTACATACCTGAATTGTCAAACATAACACAAAAAGGGCCATATTTCCGTAAGAACCCACCCCACTAAGATCTCCAGGAAGCGATGGTCCTATGTTACTTTTGAAATATTTGCTTAAAATGGAAAGATGAGACATATAGTTAAATCGAGCAATATTTAAAAAGTTCCAGCTGAAATGACAGGGTAGGAGAAAAAACATGCTCTGTAATGTTCTAAACTTCATTACTTATGGAGAGTAAGCACGAGGTAGAACGAATATAATTCGTCTTTAATAAATAAAGACGGTTCGCAATGTTTTAGTTGAAAGACCTACAAATCTGGCTGTAATCGTTCTGCCAAAGAGTTAAGAATCGATTCTTATA
>NW_027106488.1:91282-91680 GCF_000696795.3 Halyomorpha halys
TATTACTTTAATCCCGGTTTCCTCCTACTATCCCATCCTCGTCTAAGGAGGCCAACTTCGACCATCAGTCATTACCTCATTCCGAACAGGTAGCAAGATCTGACCTGTTAATTTGAAAAGTTTTTGCAATTTTTCAACTAATAAATCGAAATTTAGTAACTATTAAATTTTAGGCATAGGGTGAAACTTTGTGAATAATTCTGTATGAGAAGATAGTTGGAGAAAAACACAAATAAGTTAAAAAAAATTATTTATTATTGGCAACGTTTCGGCCCGAATTTCTAGCCTACATCAGGGCTAAGAACAAAAACAAGATTACAACCAATGAATAAAAGTAAATATATTTACATAATGAAAATTAATAAAAATAATGTAATGAAAGAAGTGAGAAATAAAAT
>NW_027106488.1:96438-106241 GCF_000696795.3 Halyomorpha halys
GAGTGGTGTTTGGAAGGAGACGTGAGAGGCACTCCAGGCAGGAGAGTTTGTAATAAAGCTGATCCAGCCCGGAGGACCTCATTGGGATGGTTAGGGAACTGCCGTGCTACATTCGTGATATCAAGGATCTCGTCCAGCGTTGGCAGAAAATGGAGATACCTTTCTACCGATTCCCTTGTTCAAGCATTTTGTCAGGAGAATTCCAATATAAGAGAGGAGACATGAAACAATTGAACAAGTAATTAACTAAAAACGTCGGTTTGATTCAATGTCACATTTATTCTTTAAGTAGAGAAAATATTTGGTAATATACAAACTTACTATTCATAAAAACAATTATCAAATAGGCAAGCATACGAAAAGGAAGATATGTTTTCTTTTGAACAATCAGTGTAAAAGAGAAACACTTAATTCAAAAACTAGCACCGCCAAACTGCATACACACAGCATACTAAATATAGTTGCACAAGTGCTTATTATTCTTATATTACTTAGGCAGAGTCAGTAAATATTAAAATACATAATTATAAAAACAAGATTTAAAAAAAAATATTATTATTTCCCTTCTATTATTTACCTATATATCTACGTCTAATTCTCTCTTAGTATAATAAATAGTAAACATTTTAAATTTTAATACAAAATAAATATACATAAAAAATCCTACATAGTCAGGCACATTTACATTACATTAAAATCTGAAAAAAAAAAAAATACATAACATACATGCATTAAAAAAAAATCATTTAAAATAAAGAATGTGAGAATACAAGAAAAATAAATATAAAATTTATAAAAAATTAGTAAAAACTGTAGACTTATAGGCGTGTACAACGGGCTCTATTTTATATTAAAAATAGTAAATCTTTTATTTACCAATTACCAAAATTGTGTTTATTGACTTCTCTAATAGTGTTAATCAATTTATAGTAATTCAAATTTACTTACGTACTTTAAGGTAATGATTATTTCACTTTATGTTTTCTATTTATTATTATTATGTTTTATTTACTTTTTTCTACTGTTTCGTATTTCTTTACAATTTAGTTTAGATATTTTTAAATATCTATGATTCGTATAACCACTGTTTTTTTTTCTCTTTTTCACGAACCAGCAAGGACCACGCGAATATCATTTACGTTTCATCCTCACACCTTCCACCTTCTCTCTAATCCCATAACCTTTCATCCACATGGACTGTTCCTCTCACTCTCCGCTAGCCCATTTTCTCCCTCGTCTCTTCTTCTTTTCCACAAGAACCCCAACCTCTTTTAGTTTATTCCCAAAATGCTATCTATCTTAGCAGTCTTCATTCGTTATTTTTAGTCTACCCAGTTCCTCTTTCACTTGTTTTACATATCCTCTATACTTTTGTAGCTGCAGACTTTGTTGAAAATGTTCTTATTTACTCTCTCATTTTTCATTCTGACCACGTGCCCGTAAAATCAGTCTCCAGGGCCCTGTTTCATAATAAAGTACAAACTAATACTATTAGTCTTGTAGATTTATCTTAATCCAATTACACTAACTTGTACAATAGTAACTTGTACTTCAGTATTTTTTAATTCCTGTAATATCACTAATAGTCATCCCTATCATGAACAAAATGAGTATTAGTATTATTACCACACTACTTTCTACACTTGTACTATGAACTAATACTATTAGCTTTCAGTATGAAACAGGGCCCTGGTCGTAATGACTGTTTCCAAGGCATTCAAATTCCTATATATTTCCTCATAAGATTTTTTCCTATACCCTTACCATTGTTTTATTATATATTATACATAAACATAAGACAGCATATAATATTATACTATAAGAATTTAAAAAACAAAAAAACCATTAAGGTACAGGAAGAATTTTGAACACAATTCGTATTAAAGCCCTGCCAGACTATTTTAATGGGAACAACACCAAGCTCATATTAAAGACCATTAATTGTACCTTCACATGACTAGTTTAATCAAAATATTTTTCGAGGAAATCTGAAAATGCTGAAAATTGATTTTATAGAGTGGCACTTACGGACTATTTGATTCGGCGCTGGCATAATACCATAGAAAAAAATTAGCAATAGTTGAAACTACAAGCTAAAATTTCCATAGTTACGAACCTTTTTCATGAATGCACCATTAATAAATAAATATCGTATCCATGGAAATTTTAGCTATTAGTTTCAACAATAGCTATTTTTTTTTCTCTGGTATTATGTCTGTGATGTAAGAAATATACCGTAAGTACCACTCTATAAAATAAATTTTCAGCATTTTTTATTTTTGAATCAACCTTAACAGTAGAGTTGATATGTATTTAAGATAAATTTATATATAAAATTGTCTTTGAGGATGACCGAATTACTCAAAAACATTGGACTGTTGATGGTGTAATAAAGAGTGTCGAGACCTAAATTGATACCAATTAATTTATGTAAAATTTAATTTACAACAAACTTTCAATTGTATTCAAATAATCTGTCTAAATCTCTAAATCAAGCAATTGCTAAGCATTGCTGGGTCTACTAGTGTTACATAAAAATATGATTTTAACAAGCTTGTCGCTAAAAAAAAAAAATACTCTTATCTAGAGGGCCGTATATCATAAAGTACCCGAGGCCTCCAGTTGGATAAAGATAGGCTCTGTCATCAGTAAAAGTACCGTTACATATTTGATAGATAATGTTCAGATAGAATGGTACATTTTATGGTATAAAAGCAAACTAAACTATTATTTTTCCATTAATTTAGGATAAATTGGGCAGACTATATATTTCAAAAGATGAAGGACTCAGATGGTTAAGTGCTAGTGTTGGCAGGAACCATCCCCCCTCAGCATAAATCATAATCAGGTGTGGCAGGGAGAGGAAGTGGAGGGTGGCCAGCCTGCTTCCGTTCCGGATGGTAGGGCATACGCAACGAGCTCTAACACGTTATTACTAACTAACATAATGTTCTTTCATTTCCACCCTCGTCCCATCCTCTCTCAATTCGAAAAATATCGAGTCTTCATAAGTTATAGGGAAAATTAAGCGAATAATTGTCGAAAATAAAGTAAATATAAAGTTGAATCCCACCAGCTGTAACATGTACAAGCTTGGGATAACATGACTTGGATTTGTCTAAAGGTTAAGTAAAACTCCTGTTTCTGGTCAACAGTTAATCAGGTTACCAAGGTTACCTGAAACCGAGATAGCAGTCAAACTCCGCAATTCCTATCGCTAATGTTACAAATTGTGGGTCTAATAAATTTTTTTTTTAAATTTATTTAATGTAATTTACAAATGTACAAAATAATACATAGAATTAGCAAATCTGTGAACTGTTTCATTCACACTTGAAAATCTTGGGAAGGAACCACCCATTGGTGGTACTTCTAGCATTAATTTAAATTAGAAGGTCTCGTGGCCATCTTCTTTACAGATGCCTGGGAGGATTATCAGGGATTGTTAAGGATGAAAGATTAAGAACTAATGGATTAGGAGGGGTAAGTAGTTTGGAATGATAAGACCCATATCTGTTTTGGGTCAAATCTGCAACGAAAGGGACGTTAAGTTCTTTGTGAATGAGTTTATTTGTGACGTATTAAGGGCTTTCAAGGATTTAGGATTGTAAGAATTGGATAGGTAGAGCCAATTCATATGTCCATATGTCATATGTCAATTCCATATGTCAAAATTGGTCTGATTATCATAGTGTACACTAATTTTTTGTAGTGAATAGGAAGTTTAGAGCGTTTGTCAAGTAGGTGTTGTAGCAATCGAAATCTACGAGTGGTTTCTTGCTGTTTCAGTGTCTTGTATGACCTAGTATAGATTCCAAGTAAGTCTCTTGTCAAGATTTATTTTGATTCTCCAGTTTTGACACCATTCTTCAATGGATTTATGTGTGTCTGTAGAGTTTGTGATGCATTAGTAGGGTCGTTGTTTACAGACGGTATGCAAGTGTTATCAGCATATGTTGTTAGGACTGTGTTAGAGTGGGTTGGGATGTCGGATGTATAAACCGTATAAAGAATGGGACCTAAGATACTACCTTGAGGAACACCAGCAGACTGAGAAAAGAGAGATGAGTAGGCTAGGTTATGATTTACTTTAAAGGTTCTATCAGAGTGGTAGGAGCGGATTTTAAGAAAATATGTAGGGGTAGGAATTGACGAAGTTTATAAAGCAGACCTGGGTGCCAGACTCGATAAAAAGCTTCAAATTAAATTTAAAATTGAGAATGAGATGTAGATAGTTGACCGTAGATTAATGCTTGAAGAAGTTTGTCGGGGGGTGTGGTCAGCAAAGAACAACATAAATAAACAAAACCATATTTATTTATTTTATGCCAATCATAAAATAAATAAATATGGCATAAAATAAATAAATATGGTTTTGTTTATTTATGTTGTTCTTTGCTGACCGCACCCCCCGACAAACTTCTTCAAGTAAATTTAAAATTGATTTGACAGTCAAAATTTCTGAAATAATTCTTCATTTGACCACTGCAAAAAATGATTTGGTCGAGGACGGAATACTTTTTTTTTCATTATCATCTGTGCGACTAATTCTTTGTCGTCTGTCAAATCCCCTATCTCGATCAGATCTGTTTTATTGAATTCCGAATGCTACAGAGTAATAGTGTACACCTTCGCTAGAAAACCAAACTAACCGAGACTATAGATGGTTCTTTGTATGGTTGACTATTTAAACGTGACTTTACTCTAAATCTCAGTTTAACCGGCTATCATCGGCAAAGTTTACTGCCAGATTGAAGGTTAACTTTTCTGGTGCAACGAATAATTGTCGATTTTACCCGATTTAAGAAATCGTGTTTTGAACTGAGGTAGTGCGACTGGACCTTAGAAGTTTCTAGGTTTATGAAACGTACGCCTGTCAAAGACTTTTACAGTTTTTTTTAATAGATTTTATATTTATTTTTTAATATCACTCCTCCAGGCGAGGAAAGTGAAAATAATAAAATACAACATTTTCTTATATACATTTTACATACCGAGTATCATATTAATATTTTTAAAACACATAACAATTATCACTGTATAAACAAAAAAGTGAAATATTCATTCCCATTTCATAAAACCTTTAGTTTATTTCCATAAAAAAGTATATTTCATTTTCTTAAAACTTCGATTCGCTGAATAGTAACACCAACCCACTGTTCAGAATGGTCACACCATCTTCAGCTCCAATAAGGTGGGAACAATGCATGTTGCAAGAACAAACATAATACGTATGCAATTGAGACGCATATTTAGGTAGAGTTAATTTTTAGTTATAGAGCAAACACAATCAAGTGTGCCACAGCACTTTAGATCATTCATAATTCATTTTCTTGATAATAATTTCCATATTATTGTTGTTGCTCGAAGCAAGAAATATAGCCCACGATGCTAACCACTAACGGCCATTGCCCCAGTTAATGCTCTAGTAAACTCATTATGGTTTCTAATATAGACTAAAGTTTCGCCATTGGGCTCTCAGTAACAGAAGGAGCCTTCAAGGATTATTTGTTTGAATGAAATCCAATTAATTAAAACAAAACAATAAAATTAAAACAGTTTTTATTATTAATAATTACTATTATACAAATAGCCTCAACCTTAACAATAAATATATATATAATAACAAGTAATAAAAACAAATTACATGTCCAACGTTTCAGCCGATCATCATTTTTTTTTAAATTTTACTATCAATAACTTATCACAATAGTATTGAATGTAAAATACAAAAATTAATTAATTTTAATATATTATAAATTATAAAATTAAAAATTATTTATAAATGCTATAGTAACAAATAGATATTTTAACTTTGTTAATTAACTTGGACATAATAGCTTGCAAATTTTAATAGAGCAATGTGAAGTTGATGGAATTAGGATTGTTCTTGATGATGGTTTGATCGGCCGGAACGTCGGAGACTAATTTTTTTTTAAATGTAATTAATTTTCTATTGAATGACGGGTTTCATTCCCTATTAATAGACACTATCATATTCAAACAGCCCTAGTATGTTCCAAAATAAGTAGTGGGCGAGTGTAGTGGCAAGTACACAGACTGATTGTCAATAATTCTTATGGCTGATTTGGTTCGATTGTGGCACAATGAGTTGAAATATTTTTTTATAACTTTGTATTGAACAAACTACAAGCACACGGTAGGGCTCACTTTTTAACAAGTAAGATAACTTTTGAATAGTATTATGAATATTCAATCATAAAAATTAGTTTTCACTATTCGTACAGTGTATAGTATTATTTTTTAAATACGTTAACATTTTATTTATTTATTTATAGATATTTAAAACTGTAAAAAGTATATGTAATAGGTAAAATTGATGTTAGTAATACAATAGCTTGATACAGACATGCGGAGAATCATTGATAGAACTTCAATAACATTTTAAGAGTAGAAGATCTCGAGGTCATCTTTTTTTCAGACGCCTAGAAGAATTATCAGGTAATGAAGGAGAAACTATGTTAGATAGGTATCTATTTCTGGCCAAATCACCAACAAATGAAATATTATGGTCATGATGTATGATTTTATCTGTGACAAAGTAAGAAGTATTAAGATAAGAGAGGAATTTGATGGTGTAGGAAAGCCCTAAACCTCAACTCCGTAAATAAAAATAGGGCTTATTACTAATACAAATTGAAATAAAAGACAAATCATGAGGTATAGATATTAATTTTATTTTAATATCTATTAGCAGGTCTTAATATAAATTATCCTCTTAATATTGTTTAAATTAATTAATTTTATCCTATTTTAGTCTCAAAACAATTTTATTACTTTATAAGTCCGACGTTTCGGCCAATGACATCTTAAAGGAGAATCTATCACAAACAGCTTTTATTACACATATGATCTTTAGCAATTTTAAACAAATAACAATATTATTTATAAACTATCATAACTTACTACAATTTTAGAACCACATCATTTAAAAAATAACTTTAAGCAGGCTATTCTTTCCAGGTCATTTATATCTGTCCACAAATTACCCCATGAGACATTAAAATATTCTTAGATTATTTCTAATTACCTAATTAGTCAATTGTTCACATTAAATAAAAAATTAAAACATTTTAGCAATCAACCTTCTTTGTTATAGTTTATCACAATATTTGTAACCTTCCCTACACTAAGGTCAAGCATTTAATTTATTTATTACAACTATATTTTGGTTAAATTTCCTCTTTCTTTTATTATTTAAATTCATATCAATGTTAATTATAATTATGAACATTAATTTTATCCCATATTTTTAATAAATTAATTTTACTTAAAATCTCTGCATAGTGTTGGTTCAGATTTCTTGTGTGTATTTTAAAATTCACTGTATAATTAATGTTTTCTGATATGTAAATAGACTCAAGTATTTTTCTTTTAAATGTATTATTTTCTTTATGTAAAATCAGAGTATTTTAAAATCAAAAGTATGCTGTTTTATTGGGACATTTCTCTTTGTTTTTTAAATCACTATTGTGTTGATAAATTCTATCACCCAGCAATTGCATTGTTTCACCTATATATAGCTGGACAATTTAGACACAGAATTTTATATATCAGTCACGATTGATCTCTTAATGTATTATTGCTATATTACAGTCTTACACATACACTCTTTGGAACTAACAAAATATCGAAGACTATTATTGTAAAACAGGGAACGAAATGAGGCGGATGTTAATACAGTTTCTAACATAAGAATGAACATGAAGGAGGGAGGGGGTTCTGAAATGATCTACAAGGACAAAGAGGATGTGGAAAACTCGAATCATGATTCGAATTTAAAGTCAGCGAGCAAACTACTTGCCTTTCCATCGAGAGATATTTTAAATGAAAATTCTCTGGTACTGGAAAGTTTCCTTGTAAGATGAGGAGTGTAAGATCAACAGAGAACTCGCCATCTGTTTATACAGTCGGGGAGGATATAATCCACTCCTAGCCACTTACCATATCCTCTCTCTAGATAATAAAGTCGGAAGAGCGGTATTTACAAGCAGTCCGCAGTATTTGTTTCAGGGATATACGCTCGGAAGATTCCTAACTTCAATTCAACAACCTCTACAAAATCTATCAAGAGTAAAGTATGTTTGATCTGGATTTTAGAGAGAAAGAAATTTTTGAGAGAAAAACGCAGGAGTTAAACAGTGATTTTATAGTACTAGAGAATACTCCTCAATAATCAGGAATAGTCCAAATAAATTAGACAATGTTAAAAAAACCAAAAAAAAAACCCAGAGACCTCTTTTCTATTATCAATTACAATAAACCCAGTCACTGACGGTTAAAGGAGCAGTGACCTACAACTTGGGAAACCCAACTACAACCTGAAGACTTAAGCCCAGGCTGCTGCAGGACATCCTGTAGTAAGTTCTATATTTATCAGTCCTGTAATTGTCATTCTATAATTTTTTTTTCTCTTCATCTTTTTCTTACATTAACTTTTTTGCTTCCACTAGAAATCAATTATTTATTTTGTTAAATCCATAAATGTCAATGTTTTTGTTATTAACATTATTTTTATATTTTATTAAGAATTATTATTTTTATATATTTATATTATCTAAATTATTTTTTTATAAGTCGTATACAGTTAGGGGAGTCTTTTGTATGAGACTATACCCTTCATAAACAATTGTTAAAAAAAAAGTACCTCTTACATTAACCATGTAATATAATAATATGATGATATGATTCTTCCCCGATCAAGCCCCATTTAATGAGGCTGAGTGGACACCATACCCACAGTGCGGACTCAACGGTTACAGGTAACAGATAATAATTATCTGCCAAAGCCGGATTCGGACCCGGGTTCTTGGAGTTAGTAGTCCTTGCCTTACCTTCTCCCTAACACCAAAAATAATAAGAAGGAATCTTCCCTACCTCCAGGAACCCATCATAATTAAATCCATTCTCATCTGGCGTGGGAGCAGTAGTTGTTTGGACAAAATGTTAGGTTTATAAAAACTATATCTCAGGAACCATTAGACTTAATTAATTAATTAATTAATTAGACGAAGAATACAACATGAAATTCTTTATAGTAAATTAAGCTAGCTTTTATTTGAGTGCAAATAGACATTTATGAAACGTACAAATATATATTATCTTTTTTGTTTCTTTTATATATTCTTTATATCTTCTTATTCTTTATCTTGACCTTAACCAGGCAAATAAAGTAGATAATGAAAAAGAAGGAAATCTACGATAAATGTATCCCTTTCCTCAAGGAGAAGTTCCGTGAGGGTTTCGGAGAACGAGACTTCAACGTGAGAGGCCTCTGGTTCGGAGCCCGTGGAACGATTCCCAGCACAACTAGGAGCTTCATGGAGGAGCTTGGGGTCGATGTCCAGGACGTGACTATGTTGACAGAAAATATAATACTTGACTCCCAGGGAATTATCCAGCACCACATGGATGTAAATTAATGAGTAGGGGAGTTATCCAGAGGATCGCATGCATATCTTATTTGTTGTTTTATTTATTTATTACTTTATTATTTTTAATATTCTAATATTTGTTATATAGGGGAATGTGTTGATAAAATGAAATAAGGTTTGTAAAATAGAAGGGAAGGAAAAAAAGGAGTAAATTGAAAAGCTTGTATTTAGTTTGTAGACTGGTATTAATTGTAAATGAATACTGTGGAAAAAAAAAGTTTTATCTTTCTATTATATTATATCATATAAAAATATGTAATTTATATATGTCCGATCACGGATTGATCAGTATGCTGTGTAATGTGGCAACCCGATGTATTTGGGCAGCATGAATGAATAAATTTCTTT